>NW_027211030.1:0-70000 GCF_029030835.1 Brachyistius frenatus
ATAGCATGTCGTCTAAAATATGATAAAAAAGTCATACTATAGCATGTCGTCTAAAATATGATAAAAAAAGTCATACTATAGCATGTCGTCTAAAATATGACAAAAAAGTCATACTATAGCATGTCGTCTAAAATATGACAAAAAAGTCATACTATAGCATGTCGTCTAAAATATGACAAAAAAGTCATACTATAGCATGTCGTCTATAATATGACAAAAAAGTCATACTATAGCATGTCGTCCAAAATATGATAAAAAAAAAGTCATACTATAGCATGTCGTCTAAAATATGATAAAAAAGTCATACTATAGCATGTCTTCTAAAAGATGATCAAAAAGTCATACTATAGCATGTCGTCCAAAATATGATAAAAAAGTCATACTATAGCATGTCGTACGAAATACGGTCAAAACGTGTCATAAATCATTGAGGATAGATGTATTTCTCCAGTGACACCTTGACATTACAGCTGTTAACGTGAGTGGGTCAGACATACCGATGAGTCCGTGGACCAGAGGCGAGTACTGGTTGTCGTTGGGAACGTAAATGCCGAGGAAGTCGACGCTGACCGGATTCTTCTTCCACACACGATGAAGCAACACCATCACCTGGAGATTATTATCCATCGTGACGGTAACATGAGAGTCCTTCACGATGGAAACCCTGACCCTGAAAACAGAAGTGCAGCATTCAACCAAACTGACTCCGATGTCAAAGCAGCCACGAAGGCGCCGTGAATTTGAAGGTCCGTCGGTTACCCGTCCTGTGTGATGTTGGCCGTGGCCCCCCAGGTGAAGGAGTGATTGTTCCCGCCGTCGGTCATGGCGATGCCGTCTGTGCTGACCGTCAAGCTGACGCCCTCCGGCCGGTAGTAGACGGCGATGGTGCCGAAGTAGGTGTTCAGTTTGCCCTTGTGCACGCGCTTCGAGGAGATTAACTGGCCGTTCACCACCAAACCTTCAGGACAGGCGGGAGGAAAACCCCACGAAATATAACGTCACACTGTGTTCGACGGTCCAATGAGCATCGAGCTACAAATGTGTCGAGAGTAAACAAAAACAAAAAGCAGTCCTATGAATATTTATGACGGCTCAGCTGAAAGACGGATGCACACAACAGTCAAGTCCAAACCGACCTAACGCACGCTGTTCTGTAGCTCACGGATGTAAACTCAGGTCAGATTGTCTGAACTGGTGTACAAAGAAATGGATTTCATTCTTACAAATCAGTTCAACGTTTAAAATAAGAAAAAAAATGATCAAATTAAAATGTATTTTGTGGGCGGCTGTGCGCCAGACAATTTCCCAACCAGACTCTGTGACTTCCTCCGCTGGTTGCCTGGCAACTGTATATAGAACTATCTGTTTTAACATGCTAAAAAAAACAAAAACAACAACACTCACGCTCGTCAGCACATTTTAGGTAAATATGTTGTGCAGAAAGATAAACTCTAAATATTTTCCCAAATTCTGCAAAGCTGGCAAATCCAAATTTGTGATTTAGGAATTTTTTTTATGGGTTATGTGAATAAAACTGACTTGACTTGAAGTCTGCAAGACAACAGCGGTGGTCGTGTTTGTTTCCAACAGTAAACAGTAGACGTGGCTATAAATGACTTCACGGCAAGGGAGGAAAAAAATATGGTCAATTGCATATTATGTTTAAATAATTGCGGTGAGGTACCCGTCCCGTCGTCCGACACCAGGTTGAGAATGTGTCCGGGTTTGGAGTCGATGTTGAAGCAGACGTCCATGTCGCTGCGCGGCAGGTGGACGATGAAGTGAGGGTCGTTGTCCACTGGATGGGGAGACACCGAGCCGGTTAAAAGACATCGAGGGCTGTTTCAGGTGTGACACTGCGGCCCGTAAACGGCCTCCGAGTGTTTTACCTAAGTTAACGTGCTGGGGCAGAGACAACTCCACCGGACCCTTCTCCGCCTGACTCGGGGGGGCCGGGGTGGTTATCTGGACCCAGGGCGGAGGCTGGTAGACCACCCGCACCGGAGCCAGACCGTTGGGCGCCATGCCTCCGCCTACTCCTGCTCCTGCGTTGCATGTGAGACAGTACGACGCATAATAATTCGAATTCTAATAATTTAATATGACGTAATCGTGCTTTTTTTTTTTTTTTTTTTTTTCCCCCGCCGGGCAACCTGAGCAGCAGCCGTGTTTGGGGTCCCTCGGGGAGTCGGCCAGCAGCCTCTCCGTGGCGTCCTCGCTCTCCACCAGCAGGGCGGTGAACGGCGTGACGAACTGATGCTCCACGGCCAGAGTCATGATCCGCTGGGTGATCTTCCTCTTCTTGACGGCTGTGGGAGCCAGAGACCTGAAAGAGGAGTCACGCTGCAGCCGTGAGACGCCGACGGGCCACAAACTCACTCATCATCACCTCAACGATAAGAATATATTTCTACCAACAAAAAAAAAAAAAATCTCACGAGGGAGTTTGCCATGTTAAGACATCATTTTTAATAATTTATTTAATAAGGCTGAAGCCTCATTAAATAAAATAATGACTAATTTCTTACGTGTTGCTTTAACTCGTATTTCAACATTTTGTCTTTAAGCCTTTTTAAGTTTTATGTAAAGCACTTTAAATTGCCTTGTTGCTCAAATGTGCAACACAAATGTTTTTCCAGGACATCCTCGTCAACCTGACGTCGTTCTACACGTTTCCGTACGAGTGATTTCTCTCTCACCTCTCGCTGATCAGCTGTTTGATGGTGAGGTAAGCCCACATCTGTCGGGCGAAACCCGTGAACGAGTGCTGGTGCTTGGCCAGCTCCGCGTCCAGCTCCGTGGTGTCAGCCTCCGTCTCCAAGGTGATGTCCAGACGGGCCTGCGGGACGGATATGAAGTCGTTTTTTTTTTCCCATGAAAACCACCGAAGACGGTCTTTTAAAGGTTTTAAATCCACGAACGGTCCCGCAGGATTGAACGGGTGAACGTGAGTGTTGTCGTCGACTCACAGCGGATGCGGTGGTGAAGCTGGTGAGCGTGTTGCTGTCGGACGGCAGCACCCTCCCGGCCACCACCAGCTCGGAGCCGCTGAAGTATTTATCGAAGCGGTTCTGGGTGACCTCGGACACCGAGTCATCCGCGAACTGGATGCTGATCCTCCTCAACAGAGGAGAGGAAACCTGGCTGTAAAATGTCTGCAGAGAGGGAGAGGGAGGGAGAGGAGGGTGACTGATGCGATGTCTCCCTAAATAAATACATTTGATGAGGAATTTAGGTTCAATTGAAAGATGAATTGCTAGATTTGGATTTGTTAAACGAGCTTCGACTCGCCAAGACTGCCGCACCTCATCACAGTGAACCGACCGACGGGCATCAATGTCAGAAAGTTCACTTTCAGAAGACAACATTCAAATAATTCTGGGGTTGTTTTACAAGGCTGCATTCACAAGAACACGTTGTTGTTGTTGTTTTTAAAGAATGAAACTTGGTTCAGCAGCACAGAAAAAGTATGAAAAACCTGTAATGCAAAAACAGAAAGCAGACGCACGGAGCTCCTTTTTCTGCTTCAGACTTTTTCAGATTCTAAAATGATGCAGAGCGGGTCGGTCTCCCGCCGTCGTACCCTCAGCTGCTCGGCGGCGTCGTGGTTGGCGTAGATCCTCTGAGCCATCCCTCTGTTCTCGTTGGCGATGCGCTCCAGGAAGTCGTAGTCCACGTCGAAGCCGATGCCCAGAGAGAAGAGAGAGAACTCCTCCCTCATCACGCGCTTCACGTTCTTCTGGATGACGCTGAGCTTGATCTCTCCTGCCGAGAGAATCCGTGACGGGTCAAGTTTAGATTCATATTTAAACTTTAAAAAGCTCTCGCAGTGAAAACTACCAAGAGATAATATAACTAAATAAAACTTAGCCTGTTAAATATGTGATTGTTAAAAAATAAATTTAAAAAAAAAGGTGTTCTCTACAGTTTATCGGTCGTTCTGTACTGTTGTTGTTATTCGTTAAATGTATGGTGAAAAACCTTGTCAGAGGTCATCAGTTTACTCAACGATAGAAAAAGAGGTCCCTTAAAGAAAACATGTGGGAACCACCGTTACTACTAAATGTCAAAAAATGCATTCAAAAATCATCCAGCGTGTGTTTAAATGGCGAAACCTGAAAGGAGGATTTTAATTGGTCAATCAGAAGTCTTTTGTTTTTTTTTATTTGCATCTGAATCCGTGAGTCAGCCTCACCAACAGTGGGATCTCCATCGGACACCAGGATGATCATGGAGACGGAGCGAGGGTCGATGAGCCCCTGATTGGACGCCCTCACCAACATGTGGACGGCTTTCATTAGGGCCTCGTTGATGTTGGTGCCTGGAGGCAAATATAACAGTCAGATGTTTATCAGAGTAAACTCCACCTGATTATATTCGTGGCTCCGTCGTACCTCCGTTGGGTTTGATGTTCTGGATGTATCTCTTGGCGTCTGCGACCTGAATGGTGGAGCCGGGCACCAGATCCTCGCTCCAGCAGCGCACGTTGTGGTTGAAGTCGACGATGCTGAAGTGATCGTCGATGGTGAGGTCGTCTAAAATGGCCTGCATGGCCTCCACCGTCTGCCAGAGAAGTTTTGGACTTTAGTGCATTCTGGGAAACGACCACAGGGCGGCGGTGTTGCGGAGAAGACGGAGGAGGAGGAGGAGGGAGCAGGCGGGCCACCGACTTACTTGCTTCATCTTGACCCCCCACATGGAGCCGCTGACGTCGATGACGAACACGATGTTTTTAGGAAGAGGGGAGAGGTTGGAGGGAGCGAAGAAATGAACGAAGTGACCGTCTGAAACCTGCAGGAAGTTTACGACAATCCTGTCTGAACAGCTGTTTTCAGTATTAAAGTAAAAAAAAAAAAAAAAAGGTGATTTATTTCCACGACACTAGATGTGATACCTGCAGCTCTCCGGCATTACTGTCTCTGGTGACGTCATATTTGACGGTGAAGACGCCGTCGATGGCGCTGCCCGTGCAGTTCTCACACTTTCTCTGCTGCTGTAAGTTGGGCTTGAAGACGATGTGAGCCTGAAGACACGGACAGAGAAACAAAAGACGTGTCCATACTCAGATGTGGGAACAGATTTGGTGGAAAATTTGGTCTCGGAACAAAAACAAACTACTTTTTATATAAGTTGCATCATCATGTTGGAAATTTGGAAAATGCCAACCTGAGTGTATTCTTTGTCTCATTTTGAATGAAAATCTGTCAAGAAACTTTTACCAATCGCTAACTAATGAATATTTTAGGAGCGTCTTGGGGCCCAGATGAAGGTCGTCTGACTGTCGTTCCCCTGCGGATGCGCCTGTAACACGTTTTTAAAATAACAAATCTAAAGAAATTGCGCGTGGGTGTTTTCCAGCGTTTACCCTGTCTTTGGAGGATGTAACTTTAATCAGGCTTGAGAACTGCTCTCCGAGGGTGTTCGCCATTTGGACCGTGGAAATCCCCTTGGGCTCGAAGATGTACACGTCCACCTGAAAGGAGATCGCAGTTGAGAGACGACGGCTCGGTGAGGCTTGAACGCCGGATAAATCCCGACGTTCTCACCTGGAACTGCGGCACCAGCCTGCCGGGCTGCAGGTACAGCTGGTGCTCGTAGAAGCTCAGCCTGCGCTGCATCAGCTCCTGGTAGTGGAGCTCAAACTCGATGTGGCTGCCGGGGGGAACGTGGACTTCTGTCTTGAAGGTCTCCATGTCCTGAGAGTTAGCCCTGTGGGGAAGAATAAAAATACATTTTCGTGAAGCTGTAAAGAAGAAGAAGAAGAAGAAGAAGGAGTTTGGTCCGGGAGGCTGGCGCGGTACCTGACGATGCCCGCCGCCTTGCCTCTGGCTCGGGCCTGAGCGTACAGGTTCCTGGCCACCGTCTTCTCCTTCACCGAGCCCATGAACATGATCCCGTTCACATTCCTGCAGTGGAGAAGGGGAACGACAAGTTAAGGATCGTCCCTGCCGTGTTTGGCAGATCGCTGCGTGAGTCGGCGGGCTCACATGGTGAAGTTGGTGATGAAGGCTCGTTTGGGGATCTGCACGTTGAAGCCGATGCTCTGAGCTTTGGCGCCCGAGTTGATGACCGAGCTCCTGACGGTGGTGTGGGCGAAGCGCGACGTGATGCGGCTCTCCACCTTGTAGCTCTTGACGGTGATGTCATCTCCGCGGATGGCCTGAGCAGACGGTGGGAGAATAAACGAGGAGAATCTGGGAGTCGAGAAGTTTTAAGTTTCTGGGACATTTTTTTCTGTCCTTGTAGACGTCTCTTTCACAGAACTAATCGTCTTTTCTGATCAGGATTAACTTCTATTTGACGCTTTGTTTGCTTTTCTTTGACTTAATTTAGCAAACTTTTTTCCATCTATATCGAAAAAATGTTTAAAGATTGTTTTGTTGTCAAATCTTTTTACTACAAACAACATTCCCTCCGGTTTGTTTAAATTTACAGATTTCTTTCAGTGTATGTCAGGACAAGTTCATATTGACCATTAATTTAGAAATCAATAAAGGAACACAGAAATGTTCCAGTTTGTCTTTTTTTGAAGTTTTTTTTTTTTAAAGCATCTCTAAAAGTCAAACTTAATATTCTTTTGATTTGATTTATTTCTGCGTTTACTTCGGTCTCAGTCCTGCGTTGGTTTTGAACCTCTTTGCTTCTGGTTTAACTGAGTTGATCGAGATTTCAGCAACACTACATTCATTATCAGCCTCGATTACATATGTTTGGTAAAGTCCTCTACGGAGTCATTTCAAAATGTTAGTTTGAAAGATTTTGTGGGTCAAATTGGATCTTTTAACGTAGAATAAGGTGTTAAATATTTCATAAACCTCCAGTAGATTTGATCCACATCTGTTTTATTCGTTCCTAAAAGACTTTTTAAAAGGAAATTATTGTTAACAGTTCAGTTTGGTCTTAATCTGACAAAGATTTAAAGTAAAATATGTTTCTTTTAGTTCTTCATAAAGTCCATCTCTTTGTTAGCAAGAAGTAAAATTTAAATCAAAAGCATTTTCTCAACATTTGATACAATACAAGGAAAATAAACTATTTATTGACTTTACACGACCGCGCCGCTGATTTGATTTGTTAAACAGAGAGACATAAAAAAAAAAAAAAAAAAAAAGGGGGGAAGGGAAGCGGGGCGGGATTAACAGTGAACAAAGTCAATAACTCATCAGTCAGGAGAGTTTCTTCAAACAGCAGCTGATTGATTATCAGATAAAGTTTAAACTCTGTCACAGAAAAGAGAGCTCGAACAACAAGCCCAGAGTCATACCTCAAAGTCTTCCTGCTCCTCGCTGGTCAATATCGCTCTCTGAAAAACACACACACACACACACACACACACACACACACACACACACACACACACACACACACACACACACACACACACACACCGTCTTAATGTACGTTCTGAATGCAGATTATAAATCACAATCTACTGTTATTAAATTTGAGACGGTGCCCGGATCTCAATCAGGATCGAAGCGTCTGTGTTTGTTGACGTCTTGTTTGTTTTTGTGTAATCAGCTTTCCACCGATCGATGACTCCAAGTGTTGCGACATCAGCGAGAAACCCGCATTTCTTTCTCTGTTCGGTGTATGCAGATGAAATTAAAAAGTCACGTTGCTCGGAAGAAGCTTCTCACCTTGTGTCTCTCCCGAAGGTCCCGTACGTCTGACTGGAGGAAGAAAGAAAATCACGTGTGTTAAATTTGGAGGTTTTTTTTTTAGGAGATTTACATCTTATTTCTATTTCAGGCCAGTCTGTCGTACAAGAGCGAGTTTTAGGACCAGAATTTAGATTTGATTTCAAAAACAAATACAAACAGAAGAAAAAAGGTTTCTGTATTAATGTTGAAAAATAACATTTAAACATCAATTAACGCAGTGAGATCAATAGGATGTGCATGTAGGGTTGTTTTTTTCTGCAGCAAGTTGGGGAATCGCTGTGTGTGTTTTTCCACTCTGACGAATTTCAAGGAATTGTGACAAAGTGTAAAAGGTCAAAGGTCAACGGTCAGGGCCAGCTTTTAGATTACATTTACAAAATTTAACAGATACACAAAAAAAGGCTTTTAAATCATGTACAATTTAGTCTCGTGGAAGAAATTAAGTTTTTGTCTCTTTCACTTCTTAATGTTAAATTTATCTGAAAATTATAAAATTATAAAAAATAAAAAAAAAGTTAAAAAGTGAAGTTAGGTCTTCAAAATGAGGCCGACGACAACAAATAGATCCAAAATATACTCATATACTGTCTGTCAAAATATAAATGCGTGTTTTGCCTTTCTTTCCCATCATTGAAACCAACCAAATTAGATTCTTAAAATGTTGTATAATCAGAGTTATCGCAGAGATTTCGGCCTTCACGCCCTCCGACTCACCGTCTCTTCATCCCACTCTCCGTCGATCACGAACTCGAAGCAGCGGCCCTCGTGGACCAGCAGGAGCCCCAGAAGCAGCAGCAGCAGACGCCTCATGTTTCCAGGCCTGTGGGCTCACACACACATATCCTCGCACAACACACACGAAGAAAAAAACAAAACACAGCGAGACGGTTCCTTCCGCGGGGAGAATTAGAGCGGAGCTGAAAGCTGAAGGTTCAAATCCAACTGAGCTGATAGACTCCCGGCTCCAGTCAATATTTGTTGTGCTTCATGTAACGAAGAGAGCAGAAGGAAACTTTGAAACTTGACCTGCGGGGTGGGCAGGATAAACGGCACACACCAGAGCCTCTCGCAGGTTAAACACGGCGTTTCAGGATGTTTCAGGTCTCTGATATAAAACTCACAAACTGGACATCGTGACCAAATATGATTCTGTTATGTTTCTGACCTGAAAAGCGGCAGCACTGCAAACAAAAAAAAAAAAAGCCTGTACAACAATAAAGATACATAATAATGAACATTTTCATGACAAAGATTTAATTCTCCATTAATGTTGCACTTTGTCCACAAGATGGCAGCAAAGTAGACTTCGCTGATGACGCCTTCACGTCCTCACTGACGCATTGCAGGGCTGAAAAGTGGATTTTTGTTGTTGTTGTTGTTCATTTGTTTTTAATTAATGCTTCATGTTTCGGAAAATGTGTGTAAAAACTGGTGTTTTTTTTATACGACAACTGAAAAGTAAAAAAAAAGTAAACAAAAATGTGAATAAAGTGAAATTAATAGAGGCAAATGAAAAGTTAATGTGTCCTCACGGAGACTAAATATTGAGCTAAGGGCTAAACGTTTGCAATTAAATGAAAGAGAAACATAAAAGCCTTGTTAAAAAGTCTTATTTAATGTATTAGCTTTTGTTTATTCGGCTGTGACATTTAATATATATATATATAAATAAGTTAAATGGGAAGGGAAAGTGCAGATTTATGGAAAAGAGCTGATGGAAGTCATGGTCATGCGTTCCTGACATGCTACCTTCAAGTGCTCCTTGTAAACTGCAGCTCCTGTGCTGTTTAGTGAATACCTCATTCGGGCTCCACAGTATTTCTTAACAATATGTTGTAAATACAGAATTAAGTCTTCTAATTTAAAAGCAGAACAAATGAGGAGTCTTTTAACAGACTGTGCAATTTGTTTGTTTTTATGATCATTTGAACTAATTTGATCATGAATCAAGTGAAACCTCTAATAATTTGATTGTTTGAATCCAGACACATTCAGCAATGTTTTTTCAGCAGCTGCTAAATCAAACACAAAAGTTGACAGAAAAACTAGAGTGGACTCTTCTTTCATCCAGGATCCAGCTGATGATCCGTTTTATCCACCATCAGAAACACTGGGATGACCTGTGGACAGCAAACACAACACTTCCACTTCTATTCATTTTAAATGTTTTTATATGTTCAACCTGAGCTTCCGTTATTTACCTTTAAATATCAACATAAAAAAACTTGAATTCCATTTAAAACTTTAATATCTTTATACAGTGATCTTCCAATTTATCTTCAAGGTCAAACTTGAATAGTATTTTGATGTTAAATTATTAAAGAAAATTAAACTTACAGTACAATATAAGATGAGCAATATTACACACCTTCTTTGTGATTTTTTTTTTTTAAACTCTGTGAAAACAACTGATGAACACAACAGAATCCAAAACGACCAATAAATTAATTTTCAGGCGTCATATTAACAGACTCTTCAAATACTCCTTCATATAATCTGCAGCCTATTCGATGCTTTACTTACAAAAACTCCGACTGCACCTGAAGGCAGCAGCAGAAGCAGGCGTGGGACCGAGAAGGCTGCATCTCTCTCCTCCGGTGGGTGGACGGATTCTTGTCCTTCTCCTCATCGTGGCCGCTCTGGTCTGGACAGAACTTCGGACTCGGAGACGCTGCGCGCTGGAAATAATGTCCTCTTCATCTTTTTAAGGACTTTTAACGGAGAAGAAGAAGAAGAAGTGCAAGATGCTGCTGCTGCTGACTCTGCTCCTGTGTTTGTGCCCGAGTGCGCTGGGGCAGCTGGAGGAGTCCCAGTTTGGAGATGATGCTGATTCCGATTTGGCTGACTTTGATTTAGACATTGTAAGACACTTTTTTTTTTTTTTTTTGGTGGAAAAGTTTTGCGCATTCTGGTGTTTAGATTTGGTCTTAATGATCGTGTTTGTGTCCACAGGCGCCGCGCAGAGTCCCACGGCAGGTGAAAACTGTATTAGCAAAGGTAAAAGAAATCAAATTTTGGTTTGAGTTTAAATTCTGGCATTTTTAAAGTAAAATTTTAATGGCAAGGACAGAATTTTTTTTAAATTTTTTAGATTAGAAGTGGGGTCAAATCTCAGTTGACTGTCCTAAATCTCATAATATGGCACATCTGATAGATCACTTCTTCCCTCGGAGATTATGGGTTAATCGTTTGAAAGGCTGTCAGAAGTATTGGTGAGCCGACCTCCCGGACTTTAACAAAAACAAACTGATGTTCATATTTTGAATATTAGCCTGGAATTCATGACCTAGTTTGAGTTATTTCCACTCTAAACTCGTGCGCTTTGGGCGTCACTCAGGAGATCCGCCAAGCGCGCAGATGTGCCAGAGTATCTGTAATGCGTTGGATCTGAGCTCCTGGGAAAACATCCCACATACTGTTTAGTTGTTGTAACTATGGAGAAGTCCAGCTATTATTGGGATGACTTATCTGGGCAGATGAACAAAACAAACAAACAAAAAAAGAGGAATTATCAATGCGCAGAGCAGAGATGCGTAAAATCAGGTTAGATTTAGTTGTTGATATTTGGCGTTTTAACTTTCCTTTTCGCAGGAGACCAAACCTCACATCCAGGAACTCTCCATCAAGACCACCATCATCTCCCGCTACGCGTTCACCGCGGTGTATTGCGCCATGCTGAACCGGCACTCCGCCGCTACCGAGGGCGTCTTCCAGTTCCAGATCCCCGCTGACGCTTACGTCTCCAACTTCACCATGTAAGAGCCACACGGCTCATTTTAACAGCAACACTATCACGCAGACGGTGGACCTAAAATCATAAAAAGATCATCAAAGATACTTTAAAAAGCTGTAAAGCTTGTGACGTGTCAGTTATGACCCCTCGGATGTATTTTGTCACCCTCAGAAGGTGCTCAACCTGCAGGCACCGCTTCAGAATCACTTTGAATTAAGATTTTCATAAAAAAAAAAAAAAAAAAATTCTGTGAAAGTAACAAATGATTCCGGTTATCAGGTTTTGGAAAGTTTTTAGTATGAAATTAGATTTGGGAAAGTGAGATGAAGCGATAAATGCATGCCTGTAAAAAAAAATTAAAAAAAAAAATCTAATAATGAAGAAAGTTTCCTTAAGATGCGGCTTTAAAATTGAAAAAACAAACAAACAAACAAACAATAGCATCATCCACGTCGGCTTCAGTTTTTTTTCCGACTACTTAATCAATCTAAGCAGAGTTGGACGTTTAGGAAAGGTATTTTATTAAAGAGACTTACAACAGGATTTAGAGGCTGAAAGGATTTACGATGGTTCGGTTGCTATGGAGATGCCATCGAGGAGACAAGAAAGCGTGACAACTTTTACGCTGCTGTTAACACACACGCACAGGGACGAGCTCATTCAGGCGCCGGACCGGCACTCAATAAAACAACAGGATTTTGTCGACTAAAATTCTCTCCTTTGTCCGAGAAAAGCGAGCTGAGCCGTGACAATAGGTGGTCCTCAATCTGAGCAGCGCTCTAATCCTCGACCTTTGACCCCGTGAACCAGGATCATTGGAGGGCGTGTCTACCAGAGCGAGGTCAGGCCAAAGGAAAAGAGGGTCAAACAGGACAACGGGAAGCCCAAGAACAAAGAGTCAGGTGACGCAGGGTAAGAGAAAGCAGAGCGTGTGTGTGTGTGTGTGTGTGTGTGTGTGTGTGTGTGTGTGTGTGTGTGTGTGTGTGTGTGTGTGTGTGTGTGTGTGTGTGTGTGTGTGCGTAGTCACTGCTGCTCCAAAGATTGTCATGTAAATCTGTGACCTAAGAAGGGACACTTGGAAGAAGTGACATCATACCGTTTTCCAGCTGTCGTGCAGAAAACCTGACATTTCATAAAATGAGATGAAGTGATTCATGGACCGTGAACGGGGCGAGAGAGTGAGGAGACGTGAGGTCAGACAGAGAGAAAAGGGGCGTCCATATCGATGACATCACCGCTTGGACTCCACTCCTTCGAAAATCCTCCACCTTTTCCTAATTGCTCCGGAGTTCCTGTGCTGTTCTCGTCATTTCATATTTTCTATTCACAGCTGCTCCGTCAGTTTCTATTAATCCCTCCTCATATTTTGGTCCGTGTGGTGACACTGAGGGAACCTGAACGCGTCTGCACACACGTTAACGCCGCCTGCTGCTTTTAAATCTTTACGAGAAAAAAGGATTGTTGGTTCAGGACGAAGAAGTGCAGCAAATATAAGTGAATGAAAACAAACCTGGAGCTTGAACAGCTGTTGAACGCGTCATATGAAGTTTTTAAGTTCAAAACATACTGTGACACATAATGTACAATCCAACTCGAGGACACTGAATGCAACACGTGTGCCGCACAGATTCTCCCCGACAGAAAACAAACACGTGAATTTCACATGTGCAAAAACTCGTATGACCACTTGGGACCACAAGACACATGTAATTGTGAACATGTGGTAAACATGCATCGTACATATGATCAGGTGTGAAAAACTGATGTGTTTTTAATTATTTGCAGCAGGGAAGAAACTGTGATTGAGCTTCTGAGGACTTTAGATTATGTGTCATACAAATCCAGGTTTAATTCAAGTATTTGTAATCTTTCCCCAAAAGTATACTACAGTTTAATATAATTATATTTTGAATATTTGGTCTCAGTTTGTAACTTAACAGCCTTTCAGTGCCCAACACTGATGAATGGGAATCAATGAGTCTATTAAAAAAAAACAAAAAAAACTCAAGTTTTTATATGTTTTGGAAATAAATTCAGATGATTTATTTACACAACACTGGTTGGTTTCTTCTGTGTCGTCTCCTCCAGCCCGGAGGCGGAGGTGGAGGTGTTCAGGATGGCCGTGAACATACCCGGCAGGAACCGCGCCGTCTTCCTGCTCACCTACGAGCAGCTGCTGCGGCGCCGCCTGGGACGCTACGAGCACGTGACCAGCGTGCGGCCGCTGCAGCTGGTCAGCCGCCTCAGCCTGGACGTTACCGTCGTCGACCACTCGCCCGTCACCGACCTGGAGGTGCTGCCGCTCCGCAACGGCAAGAGCAGCTCGGCGACCGGTCCAAACGCGCCCAAGATACCGGGTTCGTAAATAAGAAAAGTACTGAAGTGCAAAGAGACAAGATTCTATTTACTCCCATTTAATTTCACAGGAAACGCCCCGAATGAAACGAACCTAAATCCCAATCCAGTTTAAATCCGCCTTTATGCCGCTGTGTTATTTTTTTGTTTTAGTTTTGTTCTTGATTCAGTGAAAACAAAACGCCGTGTCCCGTCTTCGTGCTCCGCAGCCAAACCCGAGCTTCCCGTCACCACGGTGATCAAAAACGAAAAGAACGTCTGCCGGATCACCTTCAGCCCCAACATCGTCCAGCAGGCCAAGATCACCACCAGCGGCAACCTGGGAGACTTCGTGATCCGCTACGACGTCCGGAGGGACATGGGGATCGGAGACATCCAGGTGGACGCTTTAAAAGACGAACGTGCAAAACAAACACAGGAGATGAGCAAACGTTTTAAAGAGGAAAACCAACTCTGTGAAAATAGTTGTAATATTTTCAATGCATGCACGAACATTTCCCATCCAGCTTCTCACACACACACACACACACACACACACACACACACACACACACACACACACACACACACACACACACACACACACACACACACACAGTCATCCACCCACCTGTTAGTCATTCATTCCCCTGGCTCGCTGCCACCAGCCTCCCGCCGCTGCCAAACTCTTCATGTCAGTCTTCAGAAAACTTCTGCGTCTTTCTCTCCCAGGTTTTAAACGGACATTTCGTCCACTACTTCGCCCCCAAAGATCTCCCCGTCGTGCCCAAGAACGTGGTGTTCGTGATCGACACCAGCGCCTCCATGTTGGGGACGAAGATCAGACAGGTACGGTACGGCACTCTCACTGGACATCCAATAAAATAACAAACAGCCTTTTCCATTTGGCGTTCGATTGTATCTTTATTGTATTAAAATAAACGTGTAAAAAAAAAAAGTCAAACCTTATTTATTTATAATCACGGCATGATAATACAGGTGAAGCTTTTGCATTAAGGTGCATTAAGTTGCTAAAAGAAAGCTCTAAAATCTTTAGATTTGGGGCTTCCACTTTTTTTTTTTGAAGTATTGACTGAGAAGAAAGAAAGAAGAAGAAAAAACGAGTGAGGAAACAATGAAGTTTGTTTCTGGAGGACGCTTAAATGAAATCTGCTCTCCTGAAAGCAACTCAATGCATCATAAATACAACTTTAAGGGAATGACGGGAATGAATTTGTGCATCTTAATCATCGGTGATATTGAGCGGGAAAGTTTAGTCTTAAAAAAAAAGCCTTTTCAGGAGCTTTCAGCTTCATCAGTGGACCAAACCTCGAGTTAAGATCATTTATTTTCAGCTTCATTGTGATGGAAAAGTAAGCTCTTAAAGCTTACAACAATTTAAAGCTATTAAATATTGGTAATAAATGAGATGAAATATTCACTGCCCGTTGTGTCGGCCGGTATCAGCTACTTGGCTGACTCAGGTGTGGTTCTGTACATTTTTATTTGTTGCTTCCTGTTAATCTTCCTGTTCCCACAGCGAGCAGTTTGTTTTCCTGCTGACGTTCACACCGTGCCCCGAGTCCAGAATTGAATTTGAGCCAATCCCATGATCGCTTTTAGCACGCGACGCGTTTTCACATTAAAGTCTCACCTCGGAGCAGAAGCACCAGACACAAACTCATTCTTAACTCTTCTCCCCGGAGAGTCGGAGGAAATCCCATCCATTTTCTGACAGCCCTGCTTCCCCTCACAAAGTCATTTCCCCCCTGTTTTTTTTGTTTTTTTTTGCCAAGTGGAAGAGTTCAATAGCTGCACTGGATAGGAAACGTGACACCCCACCTCCTCACTCCCACACTGGAATATCAATATCAGACCTTTTTTTCCTGCATCTGCACCGTAATCCCCCCGTCGGACGGAGTCGGAGCTGAACTCTGCAGCTGCCGCGAGCGAAGAACCAGAAAACAGGACAAGGCCGAGCTGTGAGGGAGGAAGGTCAGCGTCTATGGAGTAATGGAACTTTCGAGACAACGGGACCCTCGACCCCTCGATCTGACCCCCCCCACACAAATCACCAGCCCCCAGTGCACCGCGGGAACAGAACAACAAGTGTGTTTTGAAGTGGCGTCACAATAGAGGGCTTCAGTGTGGGTCAATCTGTGGTCCTGACCCCTTTGCTGTATACAGCCCCGTATAGACATCCATAACCCTCCCTCTCGCCCCCTCGCCCCCTCCTTCCCAGCACCAAATTATAGATCTCACCCACGCTCAGGGCTGCAAGAGCTGCCGGAGACGATGACGCTGAAGCTGCGAGAGACAAAAGTGGGAAGAAATCTAAATGTCAAAACTCAACCGGCGCTCGAAAACTTCATTTGTGACATGAAAAGATTTGCAGAATCTGATACAGTTAAAAACGAAGGGTCACTAAAAGCGGCAACCAGCAGTGAAGTCGCACGTCTGCTTGGTGGACGACCGTTATCAAGCCTCCAGTTCTGATTTTGTACGTCTTTTTGAGGCTTATTTTCTAATGAATGACGGATTATTTTCAGATGGAGCGCCAGAAAACGAATAATAAGGAGACTTTATCTAACAACACCGAGATAACTGGTGTAAAAAATTCAATGACTTTGTATTTGAGAAGTTAAATGGGAGTCTATGGAGCCGGCCTCTAGTGGCACTCGGTGGTACTGCAGCTACAGGCGGTGGACACGCACTGTAGCTCATTTTCTAAGACCTTTTTATCTGTCTGTGTCTCAGACTAAAGACGCTCTGTTCACCATCCTGAGGGACCTGAGACCCGGCGATCGCTTCAACTTCGTCAGCTTCTCCAACAAGATCAAAGTTTGGCAGCCGAATCGTCTCGTGCCGGTGACGCCACTGAACATCAGAGACGCCAAGAAGTTTATTTACATGCTGATGCCCACAGGAGGTGAGATATTATTGTCTTGCATTGTTCGTCCTCTTCAGGATTCCTACAGTTTTAGTAGAAGAATTGTACAACCAGCAGTTGAATAGAAGAAAAAATCTCAGCTCACTGGTTTAAAGTGGAAAAACCTATTATTCAACGAGCTCTGATTTTCATTTCGCCTCGGGGTAGTAAAAACTATAAAGTTTGACTCCGTCACTATATTTCCATTTCCTTGACATTTTCATGAGTTATAATCTCCACTGAAGGCACCAACATCGACAGCGCTATCCAGACCGGCTCCTCTCTGCTCCGAGATCACCTCTCGGACCCCGACACCGGCCGGAACAGCGTCTCCCTCATTATTTTCCTGACGGACGGACGGCCCACGATCGGCGAGATCCAGTCCACCGCCATCCTGGGGAACACGCGCTCGGCCGTGCAGGAAAAGTTCTGCATCTTCACGATCGGGATCGGCAACGACGTGGATTACCGGCTGCTGGAGCGCATGTCCCTGGACAACTGCGGGATGATGCGACGCATCAACGAGGAGGTCGACGCCAGCTCTATGCTCAAAGGGTTTGTCTTTTGTCTCTGTCCCTTTAAATTAAGTCAACATATTGTTGAAATATTTCTTCTGTCGCGTCTTGTGCTCCCAAACAGCTTCTCAGATTCTGTGTTTTCCAAAACAAGATTATTTTTGTAAAATCGGAAACCCGAAAAGGAGTTCATGAATGTTCGGAAACTGGTGTTAAACTGATCTAAAGCTTGCCTTGAAAATGGCCTGAGACCGGCTTCACACTGGGGTCTGAAATTGGTGTGAAATTCGGCTTGACACTAGAATGAGAGGATACTGCAATGGGACTAAAACTTGGTCTAAAATGGGCCGATGTTGGTCGGAAACTAGTCGACCACACTGAGGTCGGAGGATGATCTCAGCAGGTAGTAGTAGTGATCTCAACAGGTAGTAGTAGTGATCTCAGCAGGTAGTAGTAGTGATCTCAGCAGGTAGTAGTAGTGATCTCAGCAGGTAGTAGTACTGATCTGAACAGGTAGTAGTACTGATCTCAACAGGTAGTAGTAGTGATCTCAACAGGTAGTAGTAGTGATCTCAACAGGTAGTAGTAGTGATCTCAGCAGGTAGTAGTAGTGATCTCAACAGGTAGTAGTAGTGATCTCAACAGGTAGTAGTACTGATCTGAACAGGTAGTAGTAGTAGGACGCAACAACTTAAGACAATCCTCAGACCTGAATCTGGTCAAAAACTGGCCTGAGGGCAGAAGTCCATTTTCTGACTGTCGGCCATCTGAGTTTATCCCCATTTTGAAATAGCATTTTTTTTTTTTAAATACGATATCTGACCACCAAACTCACGTATGCAAATATTGCATCTATATACCCCCCCCCCCAAAAAAAAAAAAAAAAAAAAAGTCATGCAAGAATCTCTTTTGTCCCATAAAATACATGGTAGATTCAGGATATTCACAACAACACGTTAAAAACAAAAACCAAGCAAAGACTCACTTATTTAAACATTAAGCAAATTACTGCCCAGTACCCTCCTTCCCCCCTGTCCCCCCCATGTTAATAATCTGCCTCTTATTAGCCAATTAGCTCGCCTTAATTCCTCCCATCTCCCCCTCCGACGCGTCCTTCTGTCTCTCATCGAGCTACGAGGGAACGAAGGACGTGCAAATGCGACGGTGCTGACAACGGACCTCTCGAATCGACTCCAACATGTGGCAGACTTCAACAGCCGCCCTCTTTCTCTCTCTCTCTCTCTCTTTTTTTCTTCTTCTGCTTTATCCTTTGACACACAACCCTCTCCTCTCTCTCCTCCGCACTTGGACACACGACGTGTTTGTTCAGTTGAGCAGGAATGTGTGCGTGTTGTGAAACCTGCGTCTGAGTGTGTACGCGGGGTTAACAGATAGACTCCGCTGATAATAGCCGCTGTCCTGCTTGAACAAACACGCCAGTTAAAAGAGGTGAGGAGGTTTACCGCCGTGTGACACACACACACACACACACACACACACACACACACACACACACACACACACACACACTTTATACACACTCATTTTTGAATGTGTGCACAAACTCTGGAGTTGGGTGGCAGAAGCTTAAAAGGTTAGACAAGCAGGGTTTACGGCCGGAAGGCGGTCTTGTTTGGATAAATAAGACATTTGATGAAATCTGCCAAAGGAACCGTTTGTCACCTTTCACAAAAAAAAAAAAAAAAAATACAAATAGGCGCCGAACTTGCGTTTGACTGATTATTAAGAAAGAAGATGATCGTAGGTTTGGCAAACTCTGTGCATGAAGTGTAAAAGCAGACAAAAAGAAATAAGGTCAGTAGCGTTTTTAATACGCTGGAAGTCCGTTACAAGTTGGGCAAAGCACAGAGCAAGATTAGTGTTTGAATTGTCTCTAGAAAATGCAACAATTTGAAGCCCTCGTATGTTTCTCAGTTTCCTCACACAAGGCTCATTTCTCGGGATGTCCGTCGGCACTCGGCGAAGGGCGATGCCCAACCTATCTTTGTGTTCCCTTCTAGGTTCTACGACGAGATAGGAACTCCTCTGCTGTCTGACATACGCATCAACTACACGGAGAACTCCGTCCGGTACGTCACTCAGCATCTCTTCACCAACTACTTCAACGGCTCCGAGATCGTCGTCGCCGGCAAGCTCACCAACCAGAGCGCCGAATCGCTCCACGTGCAGGTTACCGCCAGCAACGACGACAAGAGCATCGTCCTGGAGACCGACGTGCCGCTGCGGCACCGACAGATGGAGACCGAGAGGCACGTGAAGGCCGCCGCCGCGATGGCGGCCAAGGCCCCGGGGTCGGGGGTCACACAGGGGTTAGGGGCCGCGCTGGATTCGATAGCGGAAGACTTCGTGGAGCGCATCTGGGGTTTCCTGAGCGTCAAGGAGGGGCTGCGGTCTCGGCTGCTCAGCCAAACCAGCAAGGAGAGGGAGGACCACATCCAACTGGCCACCAACCTGTCTCTGACCTACCGCTTCCTCACGCCGCTCACCAACATGGTGGTGGAGAAGCCCGAGGTGCTGGCCGACGGCACCGTGGCCCCGGCGGCCACCTCGGCGCCGACAGCTGTCGACGCTGTCTCGACTGCCAACGAGCTGCCGGGTGACCCCGACGAAGGGAAGCCGCAGAAACCCGACGGGGAGACGGGCAGTCAGACTCCATCTCTGCGCAACACAATTGGTGAGGACGCGTCTCGTCATTTAGGTCGTACAGATTGTCTAAAAAAAAAAAAAAAAAAAAAAAAGTCTGCCGCCGCTGGTAAACCGATGAGTACAACAGAATGGAAACGTTTGAGTATGAAATAGTGCGGTTCTGAAAAGTTGGACCTCTGCAGCGGCCAGCGGATCAGAACTGGATTGAAAAGTCACAAAAGGAAGCGACGTGTCCATTTGTCCATCGCGCATTTAGCTGTTTACGAAAAAGCAAATGAATCTGCAAAGTCAGTGATTCCCAAACTGGGACTCAAGAGACTAAAAGGCCGAACAATCGCGCTCGAACTGACTAATTTTCTTACAAGCGATTGTTATTACGTATTGATGTAAGAATTAGTTGTGAAAGTGCCACATTTCGAGCCTCCGAGCGGTGACAAGTATTTCAGGTAAGTCGTCCCTGAAGAGAACACGCAGACCACCTCTCACCTGTTCAGACGCGCTGATAACCGACCCGTAAAGAGTTAAATGTTCCTCTATTGAGAGACTTTTAAAACAATGGCAAGCCTTCTGACTCGCAACTGGAAATAAACATTCCCTTCCCCTCGCAGGTAAAGCGGAGAGACGACCGACCAAGAAATCCATCAGCATCTCCAAAACATCAGGTGACGCCCCGTTCTCTCGCTGTCTTGTGTAAACATGCCTGTTTCCTCTGATAGCATCTGAGCCCTACGTACTGTACGTTATACAGGGGGATGGAGGGTGGAGGTGGAGGTGGGCGGAGGTGGGTGTACAGTAGACTCTCTCTAAGCTCTCTACGTGGGCGGCCTGTAATTTGGACGATCGTCAGACGGTCGGCGGCGATCACTCGAGGAGCTGGAAGGATTCCCTCTGAACGTGAACCCGAGGAGAGGAAAAGAGCTCACAGGGGTCTAATTGAAATACCGACGCCGGCGCTACGTGGCACTTTAAACAAGCGAGGGCGTGTCGGCGAAGCGGCGGACTAACGAGACGTGGATGTTTGCGCATGTGTTACGGTAAAGAGAGGGAAGCCACCAGAAGCCCTTAGTGAGGCCCTAATGACGGAGTCATTAGGGCCGCTCTGTCATCTTCACCTCCGTCCTCCTCGCTTCATCCGAAGTGGTTCTCAGAGGCTTCAAGGGCACTCGAGCTGAAGATATAAACTCCCACATCTAGTTTCTTTGTTATTTATTGAGTTCAAGCCCCGCCCCCTCCAGTTTTCTGAACATTACCTCGTACATTTTATGAAGTGATTAAAAAAAAAAAATCGTTCTTTTTTTCTGCACATTTTATCTCCCCTAACAAAATACTAAATAATTTTAATTATAGGTACATTTATTTGTTTTTTTTTTGTTTTGTATTTTAGCCTGAACAACACATTTAAAACGTTATTGTTATAAAATGTTATTGAAGAATGTAAAGTCCTTTATAAGCCAAAATTTACAGAAGGATTATCAAAAGGTGTGACTGTGAACTCGGCTGTAACGACAGCTCAACTAGACTTTATAACATTTAAACACAAGAGAAAATGATCCATCTGAGGAAGGCAGCGGCGCAGCATCCAACTTTAAAATGTGTTTTTATTAACTCCAAGAAATCCAACTCTTTTTCTACCATCAAAGAAAATTACCGACCTGCGCTATGTTCTCTCCCAGCGGCCCGTTTCTGAGAAGAAAACATCAAATTAAGCAGTTAAACTCTCAAAATGGGTCATTTATTGGCTACCGAAAGGCCTTCTTGTTCTCTTACCGACTCTTCTTTCTGTGTTTGAACGCACCGTTTCCGTCCCCCTCCGTCAGCGGATGGTGACCCCCACTTCGTGGTGGAGTTCCCCCTCAGTAAACTAACCGTGTGCTTCAACATCAACGGTGAGCCCGGACACGTCCTTCGCCTCGTCTCCGACCACAAGAACTCCGGTAGGCCTCACGACGCCGTTAACGAAACTCCTCGTTCCAATTATTCACGGGTTTAATTGGATCTTTTATGTCCTCAGGCGTGACGGTTAACGGGAAGCTCATCGGCGCCCCGGCTCCGCCGGGCAGCCACAAGCTGCAGCGCACCTACTTCAGCAGCATCACCATCGTGGTGGATCGGCCCAGACGCGCCTACATCGAGGTGACCCCGAAGAAGGTCATCCTGGACGGGCGGGACCGCGTGGTTCTGCCGTGCCACTCCACCGCGGCCGTGGACAGCGGCGTGCTGTCGGTGGCCGTCGTTGGGAAGTCCAACGTCACGGTGACGGTCGGAGGCAACATCAGCTTCGTGATCCTGCTGCATCAGTACAAGAACCCGGCGCCGTACCAGCGGGACCACCTGGGCTTCTACATCGGGAACAGCGAGGGGCTGTCGGACGGCTGCCACGGGCTGCTGGGTAGGTGTCCGGAGGAGATTCCATCATCGCGACCACGAAGGCTTAAAATGAGTATTCCTTCAATTTCAAGAAATTCTGGATCACAGCAACCGAACAGGACTTTACTGACCCGTCAAAGTGGCGCCGCCCGTCTGTTACAGCTATAAAACAGAGACGGTCTGAAACAGGAGCCGAAAATAACTCCGAACCCTTTGATCCCTTCTGCTTTTAGGTCAGTTCCTGTTTGAGGAAGTGGGGCTGGCAGAGCTTCCTGCGCACGGAGACGAGAAGCCCTCCCGGGTCCTGAAGGTGAAGGACCGCTCGGTGCCGGTGGTCCAGAAGAGCAGGCGCATCTACAGCGGGACGCAGAGCGTGGACTGCTGGTTCGCCCGCAACAACGCGGCCAAGCTGATAGACGGACAGTACGAGGACTACGTGACGTCTCACATGTTCGACACGGGAGAGGGACCACACGGGACGAACGGCGCGTGAGGAGACGGACACGAACTGAAGCGTTTAATTATCCGACTAAACATCTTTTTTTATCCAGTGTACATAATTATCACGTCCCAATAGACCTAGTCGCATTTCAAACTTCTTTCTACCTACAGGTCCAACTTTTGAATATATTTTTGTACTATTTCTAATGAAAATTTAATGTTTTTAATGATATGACTTCTATTATTATTTTTTACAATACTTTTGTAATTGTAAATAAAACATTTAAACCCACATTTTTTAGGCTTCTTTCTGACACACGTGTGTGATTTTTTTTCTCTCACACCTAATATATATATGTCAGCGTGTCAAAGTAAAACGAAGATCGCACCTGGTTACCACGGAGACCAGCCCCGGTAACTAACCCCTTGTTCCCATGGATGACTGGACGCGCAGCGATCACACAACTGTGCGCACACACACACACACACACACACACACACACACACACACACACACACACACACACACACACACACACACACACTCAGCTCCGTGCTCTTCCCTGTCATCAGGTGGAGGTCACGGGGGCCGGTGGCCACGCCCACACAGGTGTTCTCCGGCCGGGGTCCCGCTCGGTGCAGTCTGTCGTCGCGCTGCCTCGCCCCGGCCGCCGTAGGAATTCAACACCACAAAACATCAGGCGACAAGTCAGAAGGGAAAAAAACAAACGTCTTTTTACGTTCAGTATTTGATTGAAGTTGGAAAACGAAGCAAAATTTGGCCTTCGAGATCGACGGCAGCTCAAACTTTCATCTTCTGTATTCATTTCGTTTGAGAGTAAGTTGACGTATTTGTGTGATTAAAAATGTTGGAAACACCCGGTGGAGAAGTTCTCCAGAGATTTTTGCCACTTTAGCAGGTAAACAGTCTTTTTTGGGTGGTGGAGGTGGCTCATTGAATTTTTGATCCAGTAGACAAAAGATAATTTAATGTTGTGCGTAATAACGCTGCACTGTTTTTTTTTTTCTTTTGGTGGTACGACTAAATACTTGTGATCATTTTTTTTTTCATGTGTCAATCATTTTTATTCATAGCACAAGATTACAGCGATACATTCGGTCAGAAGCGCCGCGGCGGTTCGCAGCCCGTCGACGACACTTCGGGACGTCTCGTCCACATGTTCATAATTTGATTTATAGAAGAAAAAAAAAGATTAAATACAAAAAAAAATACGTTGAAATACAAAATAAAACATCACAGATGGAATATATCAAACTGTAGACCTTAAGGATAAATGTAAACAGGTAAATGGAAATGTTTTTAAACTGTATATAAAGTCACCGATCACTTGCTTCAGTCGGATTCAGGACTTTTTTGTTTTGTTTGGCGATTAAGACTCAAAACTCACAGACTGTTTGTCTTTTCAGAACTCACTCACTACACTTCCTATTCCAATGTATTTACCACAAATTGGACCACAACATATAAAGTACAAAATACATATAAAATATTGACAGAATAAATAAAGGAAATGTGCCGTAACATGAAGTTTAATACTGAGCTGAGAGGATTTCTGTATTAGGACCTCTTTTAGGAGGAAAAACAACAACTCTAAGAACAAATCTTTTGATAACAAATATTTATATTGTTTATAAGTTCCAATATTGACATGAAAAATTAGTATTTGAAAAAAAAGTGGCAAGAAATACAAGTCATTTTTACACTTTAGAGTTGCTTGTTGTGTATTTCATTAGACTGCCTGCAAGGCTGGCGTTTTACTCACTCATGTTTATGCTAAGCTAAGCTAAGCTAAGCGAATCAGCTGCTGCCAGACGTTTGGCTCTGAAAATTTGGGTTTTATTTTGAAATGTTTCTCTCAAAATATTCGGATTATCATGACTTTCATAAATTATAACTTTACGCTTCCGTAAAACGCATATTTATCAAAATTATTTTGTAAAGTCTCGGGGTTCTTCAAACCAACAGAGGTTCAAATACAGAGGTTATTATTCTTGATATTTTAGTGCAACCATAAATATTTTTCAACCATGACATGAAAACTTTTTACATTTTCTGTTGCAAAGAACGAAAACTTTTTTTTTTTTTTTTTTTTTTTTTTTTTTTTAACCGACGCGTTTCGTCCGTCACAACGTTGGCAGCCAATGTTTAAAATAAAAAAAATAAAAATAAAGTCCACTGATCACCCGTCTTGACTTGAAGTCGGCAGTCGGAGGGAGGACGTGCAGGAACGACTCATAATTACACCTTAAATCAAAAAGGCGGATTTGAAGTGATTATCTTTGAGTGAAAACCTCACGGAGCACTTTAGACTTCACTCGGCTCCTCTTTGGAATACGAGACACGATAAATGAGCAACATCACTTACGCTCTGACGTTTTCTGGAAACGGAGGCAGCGAGGTGCTAAACGCTAAAAACTACTTTCTAATTCCCAGAAGGCTGTTTGATGCACCGAAGCGTTTCACATTCACAGGTTACAGGACCGTTAACGGGGCCTTTCGCTTGCAAACGATATTTAGACCTTCAAATCGGAGGAGATGAGGATGTGAGGTTGTTGTTTTTTTTTTATTTAGGCTGTTCAGTGTTTTTTGTTGTTGTTTGTTTTGTGTGTGTGTGTGTGGTGTTTTGTGTGGACGGTAGATGGACGAGGTCACCTCGGGTTCACACCGCCACCCAGCTCGGTCTCAGCGGTCCACCTGAGTAGTGCACGTTGGGTAACGGTCCTCCGCCGCCGTCCTCCTCCTCCTCCTCTTCCTCCCCCTCCGAGGCCTCCTCCGTGTCCGTGTCCACCGTCAGCAGCACCTGAGAAACGAACATTTCGTTAGCATTCAGACACAATGCAAGCGGGAAAAAAATGAAATAAAAAAAAGAAGACCGAAGGACACTTCTCATCAGCTGCTGCGGGGTTTTTTTCATTCGGGAAAAATAAAATCTCCGCTTTGCATTCTCGGACCTAAAGTGGAAAATATCCCCGTTTAACGTGAAGCCTTGAAGACGCTTTCCAGGAGCAGCAGGAGGGCTTCAAACCTCAGAGAGGCTGAATTCCACGACTATTTTGACATTTACTGCGTTATAAATTTCCACATGTTGCTTTACGCTGCGGTACGACACGAAGGGAAAACCGACGTGAAGACGACTTAACGGAGCCGAGAAAGATTCAGATATCGGAGCGCACATAAAGTTTCTTCTAGTAGAAACACAGCGAACGGAGGCTTTAAACACATTAAATTAGTTCCCTAATTAGTTTTTGATTGGATAAAGTTAATATCTAAACAATTTGTAATGATGGAAGGAAACGTTATAACCCTCCCCCCTATATACCGTCCACAACAACAGCCTTGTGGCTCCAGCTTTGGTCTCCTCCCCCCCCCCACTAAGACCTCGTCCTATAATGTCCCTCTATCCGTCCTCCTCCTCCACTCAGCTCTGCTTTCCATAACAACAGCGCGTGGAAGAGAATCATAAATGTCACTCTTATTCTGGGGATGAAGGCTTGATTTATGGCCGCCTGGCAGAGGACCAGGAAACGAGGAGGGAGGAGGGGGAGGTAAAAGCTCTGGTCCCGTTACATAGGAGGGCCGCGCACCCTCGACGGTCGAGTCTGTGAGTTCAATCTTTCCTGAGCGAGGAATTAAAAAAAATGGCATGACATTGAGCTTCTGTGTTGCGTGGAGGCGGCTGTTGGACCGAGAGGCCCGTTAGTGTTTTATCAGACCGGACCGACCAGAATCCCACGTGAAAAACACACAGAAAAACTCCTCAATGTGCTACATGTCAGCACCTACCTGTTTCTGTGCTGTTTACAGCGCAGAAAAGTGGATTTGACTCTCATGAATTACCACAAAAAAAGAAAAAGAAAAGCCAAATCAGCACCTTCCAGACCTGAACTATGAGGCCAAAAGTATGTGGACACCCAACACTTTTAAACTTTGAGAAGGTGCTGAGCTTTCAAGGCTGCTTGGATTTTCTGCGTTAAATCAAGTTGAAACTCTGCAAGAATCATTACTTGGCCAGAGACTGAAAGTATGGAGGCTTAAAAAAAAAAAAAAAAAACCACAATATTATCCAGAAGTTTTTTGGTTGTTTTTTTTGGAGCCAGAAGTGACCATATTTGGACGAGCTGAGGAAGAGCTTTTTTGAATAGGAGTATTTAGGTGGCCCTGGTGGCCCTCAGTGGTACTGCATTTTAAGGGCACTTTCAAACTGGCTAAATTTTTCAGACCTAAAGACGCCGTCCGTGTTTATTTACAGTGAATAATCCAGAAAGAGAGGGGGGGGAAAAAAAGAAGAAAATTTACCCTTGAAAGGAAATTACAAAACTTCACACCTTTCTTCTTAGAAGAGTTTTAAACTTCCACATCGAAGAGGAAACACTAATGAGGAAGGACAGGCAGAAGAGTGACTCAGGGTTTCTTGGACTGAATTTATCTGGGCTTGTTCCTCATTACATAAAGTGGAGAGGGAGGAAATCTCTCTCTCTCTCTGTGTGTGTGTGTGTGTGTGTGTGTGTGTGTGTGTGTGTGTGTGTGTGTGTGTGTGTGTGTGTGTGTGTGTGTGTGTGTGTGTGTGTGTGTGTGTGTGTGTGTGTGTGTGTGTGCGCACTGATCCCCCCAAAACAACAGGTGCGGTTGACACTCAGTGTGAGCGTGCGGGTGCACCGACCATCAACGCCCATTTTCACACACAGTAAAAGTCTTCAGAGACGTTAAACTGTCACATTCCTGCCTGAAAGTTCGGTGGGAACAAGATTGTTTTTTCAAAGAGAACTTTTGTTGTATAACATCAAAAGTCATGTTGTTTACGGACCGATGAGTCACTTCCACAGCAGATGGGTCGAGGATTTAACTTATTTCAGGGCCGTATTCAAATATTTTAATGGAACTTGATAAAAAAAAAAAAATAAAAAAAAAATCATTATATGAAAATACAAATATTTCAGACGGGTGGAAAAGGTTATTAAAGATTTTATAAAATGTTCTGCTATTTTTTGCTAAAAAAAAATAAATAAAAAAAAGAAGTAGTAAAAATTGCTTTGTAGATTTTCAAATTTTAAACAATATTGTTCAAGTTTATTGATATAAAAGAGATCATTTAAAGTAAATCTGTAAAGAATTGGTTTTGATATGTTCAAGTGTAATATAAATTGTAATTTGAATGAAATGTATTCATTTCTATGAGGACATTAACTTTTGTTTTTATTTTTTTCACTTTGTTCCGTTTGCTCGTTGAACTCTTGACGTATTTGACGTCGGTGATTCTCACCTGCGACTCCTCGCTGCTCCCCCACGGCACCGAGTCGGCCTTCCTCGCCGAGCTGTCGCACGAGTCGTCCGGGCTCTTCATCGTCTTGTACTTCCTCATCATCAGGCTGTCCACCACCCAGAACATGATGGACTGCGGGAGGAGCCGCGGAGACGAGACCCGGAGTTTATTCACCGCAGAGTTGGTGGTGAAAAGGTCAGAGGTCACGATGACATCATAATGTTCATCGTTCAACATAGGAACTCCGTTCATTTACGCACTTGCACTTATTTATATAGACGAACGAGAACAATACAACTTCACCAAATCAAAGTCAGATCAGTTTTACTTGTATTTCCCTAAAAAGATATTTAATATCTTTCATTAAAATAAAAAAACACATTTTCACAGTGACAGTGAAACTCACGTTGACGATGAAGGGCACGATGAGCATGACGAGCACCAGCTCCAGCTGAGGGTCGGCGATGTAGCTCAGCAACACTTCCTGCAACTGGAGCACAGGAAGAGAACAGATTTCACTTCCTGACATCGGAGAATATAATAATGATTAACGCTCGTTTTAGCAGTTGTTTTAATATTCATATTTCAATGTGTTTATTTTATCTTTTTATTTGCTCGCTGATGTCCTCTATTAATTGTAAAGTGGTTTCTATGGTCAAATTTACACGTTTCTGATCCAAACCATCTTTGTAACTTTATAAAAAAAAAATTATCTGTAGGCTTTATATATTTATTGTTTTCAGTATCATTAGCACTTATAATATCAGTTTCTATAGATTTTAATCTGTTAAAATGGGATGTATCCATATAAATAAGACAGTAGATATAAATAAGAACCATTTGAAAGACTGGAAGACGTTTGGCTAATGATAATATTTATAATCAGATGTCTGTAGAAGAAAATCTTTAAACAGCGGAAGATGGATCTCTAAACAGCACGAGGAGCTTCACGAAACAAAACTCACTCTGTCTGGAAATAAACTCATCAGAAGTAAACAAATAAGCAGCATTTTTTTATTTTATTCCTCAGAAGGGCATCTGTTGCCAAGGCTAAGCCGAACAAACAAACATGATCCCGAATGTCATGCAAACAAAACCGTCCTTCGAATATACGAACGATGCCGCCGTGTTTCCAGTAAATTCAAAGGACGAGTCGTTTTTTTTTTTTTCCTCCCTCCTGCTTGTTTAGTCTCCCTGAAGTCTCGATGACTTTCATGTCTTCATGTCGACGGGGAATTCAAAACGACACCCCAAATAAGAGACGAAACGGAAACGAGAGAAGATTTCTAAAATAGGCTGTTTTTTTCATGAAGTCTGGTTGACCCGACTCGGATCAGCGACGTTAAAGTTTGTCACAATTAAAAGACAGAAAACCTCATTTTTAGTTCCCAGTTAAACGGAGGCGAGACTGTTTTGGGATGAAACCACAACGTAGACAATCGCGGTGTATTTAAGTGGCGTCACGGACGCCATCATTTTCTCCATTTTGAGAATGAAATAAGAGACTCTCTTCCGTGCGATAATGTCACACAGAAGATCGGCGCACAACGGAGCTGTGAAGGCGTCTTACTTTGGTCCATCCGGGGACGAGCAGCACCAGGCTGATCACGCCTTTCTCCAGCACCATGATGAGCAGGTAGATGCCACCCTGACCCAGCCACGCTGCAGCCTGGGGGGGGTCACCTGGAGCAGCAACGACACGCACATTCATTTTACTTGATAAACTCCGTAGCTTTGACGGATTTCCTCCGTGATCGAGCTGCGTTCTGATACGAATAGCTCACTTTCATAAGACTTTAAGAAAAGTAACATCCTGAGTGAGCGACACAGTCTGGCCTCGGCCTTTCCAACAGGTGTCTCACCGCAGCAGACACAACAGAGGACAGGTCTGTCATTAAGACAGGAAGGAGGAAGGAAGATTAACAGGCAGACAGAGAGAGAGAGAGAGAGAGAGAGACGACAAAGACACAAGAAAAAACACTCATCATCATTTTCAGGGCGACACAAATGTTTCTGTAACACCTATTTCAAAAGAGTTAACTACAAACTGTCCCGTGGCTGCACGGTGAAGTGAGACGAAGATGTCATCGCTCTTTCAGCTCGTAAAATTTTCCATCACAGAAAGTTTGACCGTGATAAAAAAAAAAAACTAAAAAACTAAAACAACAACCCGTAGACTGAGTGAGTGCAACAACTGAGGTGGAGTTCATCTCTGGGAATGTTTTCCACACTGGGCTGCAGCTGGAGCTGCTGGCTCTCCTCATCCCTCCCCGTCTGCCTCTGGAGAAGCTACAGCGCCCTCTGGTGGCAGAAACTCAGAGCTGCAGCCCAAGAGGCGACAGAAGCTACGTCTATCCAACAACCTCGGGAAATTAATGTTTTCAGACACGAAGAGAGAATTGGAAACAGAAGAAAGAAAGAAACGGACTTGTCTCTCTCACCGTATTCTCCGAACATGAGCAGCGTCCACTGCTTGTACTCCACCAGCTTGGACACCAGCTTGACCGCCAGCCAGATGATGAGCATCCCCAGCGTGGCATCCAGCAGGAAGTTCATCAGGTAGCTTCGGTAAAAAAAAAAGGGGGGAAATTGAGTTATTGCTTGTTATTGTCATATCTCATCTCATCGTGAATCGTCTGTGCTCTTAAAGAACTCACAGAGAGCACGGGTCCTCTTTGGTCAGGGTGGACAGAAAGATGTTGGCAAAGTGGATGAAAAGAGCACCGATGGCTTGTTTGGACGTGTCAAAAAACCTGGAAAAGATGATCAAATGTTATTTATAGTGCATGTTATTATAACACAGTTTGGACAAAAGTGGTGCTCAACATGAAACAGAAGTAAAAGAGACGAAAAACAATAGTAAGCCAAAACAACACGTGAAGATATACAGTACAAGAGCAGTAATAATGCTCCAGAAAATTTGATTTAAAATCAAAAGACAGGACTATTCATTTAGAATTTTTTATCTGCTTGCGTTACATGTTTAGAAAATGTCTTTCCAAACATTTTGAATTGGGGAAACAACACTCGCAGACTCTCCGAGAAGACTCTGAATGTCCAGATGATGAATCTGATTTATTCGCAGACAGAAATGCCAACAGGAAACAGTGGAGGTAAATAAAACAATTCTGACCAGATTCTCCACGGCCGTCTGACGCCGACGGGCTCTCTGAACCGCTTCACTGCAAACAGAACGAAAGACAAATCGGGGATCAACAACGACGCATCGAAACAACTCGTCCTGCAAAAACAAGTGCGGCGGGTTTCGACCTCGTGCGTCTGCAGGGCTGCAGGACGAAGAGGAGGAGGAGGAGGAGAGATGAAACGCAGACCTGTCCTCCTCACTTCATTTCTCCCAGCAGGCTCGGGGTGAACAGACGCCCTCTGTTCCTTTATCTCGCCATCTCACAAGGTCACAGAATGTGACTCGGCATGTGAGGACGGCAGCGAGGCTTCCTGATCCTGATTAAGTTTTACACGCGTGGACTACAACTTCTTCAGATCACTGAAAATACGAGTTGTTTATTTGCCAGTAATATTGATAATAAGTAATTGAAGTCATGCATTAAACAAAAATGTTTGACATCTGCCAATCCAGCTTCTCATAAACTGAAGATTTGCTCCATTTTATATAAAAAAACCCCATTGAAGCTCTTATTATGGGCAAGTATCATTGTTTTCTGAAACTTCTAGGCTGAACCATCACTTTAATAACAGTAAAAAGTCATCGACAGATGATCCAATAAGGAAAATATTAATTAGTTGCAACCCGAGATCGCTTAAAAATATCAAATTTCTCTTATAACAAGACTGGAGAAACATGCGGTGCATAAATCCGAGAAAGTTTCAGCTCTGAAAGTAAAAAAAACAAAGACTTTTCTACTTATCAGCTGTTTTGCATTGAAAGAAACTGTAGCAGCTAAACATGCAGCCGTTATCTGGACTGTGTGAGTCGCAGGCGTAATGGCGAGTCAGCGGAAAGGGGGGGGAAAAAACAAAACTCCCAAAAATAGCCGTGAAGGAAGACGGATCGGTGGAGGGACGCACGGTGCAGCTGGGATTTGGCACGCCGCCACCGCCATCACAGCCGAGCAGCTATTAATGCTCCGCTGCACAGCAACAACGCCGAGTAAATACCAACAGGTTGCATGTGAGGTGACCAGGAGTGACACTTACAAGAAACTCTGAGAACAGGAGACGGGAGGGTTGGAAAACATAGAGAGGAGGGACATTGATTCCTCCGCTAATAACTAACTGAGTGGAGGTTAGAGGTCATTGATTCCCCCCCCCCCCCCCGCCCCTCCTCCAAGGCACCGGCCTGTAATCCTGCAACACTTCACTGCTCTGAGTGATTCAGCCGCACTCGACCGGGCTGCTCGATTAGCTGATGAAAATCCCCCACGACTGCATTGACCTTTTAAAGTACACACTGATGATTAGATCCGACGCCAACAGTCCTTGAGATAAGTGGATATATAAAACGGGCTCAACGCTGCTTTTGTACCCGTCATTTCTGAGGCTGTAAATTATGCTTATTTTCATTGTCAGTTAATGTGTTGATTGTTTTTTTGTTTTTGTTTTTTTTCCATTACCGATTAGCTGTTTAAATGTCAGGAAGTGATCAAATAAATGTCAGCCAGTGTTTCCTTGCAGCACTAAAATCTCTTGTTTTAGCCCAACAGTCCACGACCACATGTTCAGTTTATTATCACACAAAAAAACTAAAGTAGCCAGAAAATATTCACATTTAAGAGAATTTTAGCATTTTTTTCCCCCTTAAAAAACATGACTCAAAAAGATCAATTAATTATTAAAATAGTTGGGGATTATTTTCAGGCAATCAACTAATCAATAAAGCTCCATTTGGTCACAATAAAATCAACAGAATAAGCAGAAACAGCAGTCTGAATATTCAGGCAAAGTGGTTGGTGGAGTAAAATATGTTCCAGGAAGTCATCAAAACAAACAACATAAAGTTCCTACACGCCCTAAAGTGCTCCTATTTGGCCGAGCACCAGTCGCACCTCTCAGCCGCTGCTGCAGAAATATAAGAGCATTGCCCGAAGTGCCTAAACTGGTATGATGCTCCACATTTGGTGAGTCAGCTGCCACAGAATCACAAGTTTCTTAGCAGTCAACAGGCATTGTTGGTGCCGAGTACGTCCACACTGCGGTCCACAAGCAGCATCTTGTTTAGCTGTTAAGGCAAATACTAAAATAAAAAACACTGTCAAAGTAGCTGAAATTCTCCAGTTATATCTCACTTAAAGACACAAGGCTGTAACTTGAGTTGAAGTCTCTTAAATTATTAATCATTTACATTATAGAATGATATATAACATTTATATTGCTGATTGCATTACACGTGTCTGATTACATACAAATAATATCATTATGCACTTAGGAGGCAATTTTGATTGTTTAAGAGCAAAAAAAAAAAAAAGGTCCTGAATCCAAAACAAGACATTTTGCAACACTGACGACACTTCCGTTAGAAATACAGTGATTTGCGTTGGTCCTTAGACTACAGGCACACACCGGTGTGGTATGAGGTACCTTCATTTCCCAAAGTTAATTTGGGTGTTAACGGTTAATTCGGCGTTCAGACATACCATAATCCACGCGTGCTTTTGTTCAAATACATCCTGAAACAGCTGGTTTACCAGAGTAGCGGTGGTCTACTTTGTGGACGGCAATGATGGCAATCAACAAAACAAAAGCTGAAAAATCTTTCAAATGTGAATTTTTTTTACAACACTTGATGCATGCCGAAATGAAAAGAGAATCCTTATTAGTCAGATCGCGTTTGAAAGCATTTACTATCTGGTGTGTCGTCTTGCTGAAAAGCGAAGGGATGTTAAATTAGCACATTTTTGAAACGAGGCTCTGTGTAAACAAACGTCAACAAAACGCCACGTGGCCGAGCGGAGCCTTTTAAACGCATTGTTTTGTGCACTTCGCGTTTCCCGCGTTGCTGCGGCCGAATAAAAACGACAGTCGGTGTTGTCGGGGATGTTTTGTTGTTGTTGTTGTCAGGGACGTGTTTCCCGGTGCTGATCGATCCCGTACTCACACATCAGCGTGCTGAAGGCGACGACAGCGAGCAGTCCCTGGATCAGGACCCCGAACCTGTCCGTCAGAGCTCCGTCGTCGCAGCCGTGAGGATTCGCCTTGTTAACGTCAGACATGTTTAGGACTTCAAACGGGACGTTACTCAAGAATCTCTTCACCGGGACGAGCCCGCTGTACACGTACATGTCCATAGTGGCACGATAATAAAAAACAACAACAACAACAACAACAACACAGCCGTTAGGAGACAAAAGGAGCGCCTCCGCGGTGACGTTAACTTTCAACCTTTCTCCAGGAAAAAAAAACAAACAAAACAAACACTACCCGCCCGATTTTCTATTTCCGGTGATCGATTGAAGGCTGGAAGGGAAAGTTCTCCTTCAGTGTTTCCGGTGGCTGATGCTACATCTCGTGATGCTGAAGCTCAACAAGACGGTCGATTATCGGACTCACATCCATGTTTGTGAGAACGAAAAACACGAACGGTGAAGTCGCCCCAACTTCCGGTCATGGTGTTTCAAAATAAAAGGCTGCGCATGAACTACAAACTGCCACAATAAGTCATTTAAATATACAACATAATTTCATATAATCTGATTTTTTTTTTTTTTTACGTTAAGGCCGTAGTAACCCTAAATATTTACAGGTCTCCGGTGGTGGAAACGATGTGGAAATAATGTATTATTTTTGAATAAAAGTACAGAAGTATTAGCAACAAAATTATAGTATTTAAGTAAATATACTGGTTTTGTCCCTACGTCTAACATATTATTATAAATATATGACAGTACAAGATTTGTAATAGTGAAGCATCAGTGTGTTTGCAGCATGTTTGAACTTATTTACATCCAGTTTTATGTTCAGGGACAGCAGATAAATCGGAGGTGTTGCCAGATGAAGTACTTACTTAAAAAAAAAAAAAAAGTGGACATTTTTGCTAAGGTATTGGATCATTTGAACATTTACTAAAAAAAAATGAACAAGTTCAATGCTTAGAAGGATAAATCACTATGTGGTGAAGCTGTTAACAACTTCAAAGACATCTGAAATTTCAACCTTGACTTCACGCTGGGTTTTGTAAGATGTCTGAACAGGTTAGAAACAACTGGCTTAAATCTTTAAGAATGTGTTAAAAGCTTGTCTTAATATCTATCGTGTCAAATCTTGATCTTAAATGTAACTAAAAACGTCAAATAAATTCAGTGGAGTCGAAATATGTCCCTACAAATACCTGTCATGTTTCTAAAACACATATTGCCTAACTGGGCTTTTCCTTGTCTTTTGTTCCCACCCCCCCACCGGACGTTTTCCACTTTCTTTTCCTTTGTTTTATTCTGAAGAGACATCGGTCCAACTTCCTGTTATTGTTCCGCCACCATGACTTGGGTCTCGCAACAGAATTCCTTGAATGTGCGCGAGACCGAGCTGCTTTTTTTGTTTTGAGTTGGTGGGTGGCGCGCGGTGGCGCGCGGTGACGCGCGGTGATGCGCAGCCCGGGAGGCAAATCTCTGCCTCGGGGTGAAGCTGGGACAGAAAATCTGTCGGTTCACAGTCTTTACGGTGCACATTTTATGAGCAAAACAGCCATATGTGTAGTCTGGTTAGAGGTGGCGAAGGTGTAGAAATGGGATTTCTAATTACATTTACCTGATGCCAATTTATCCAACATACACAAGCCTGCAGAAAAACGGTTTATCTGTAATTAAAGAGGACAAATACACTAACAAGGTAACCGGGAAGGGGGGGAAGGGGAGAGGGGGGTGTCATGAAAAGCAATTGTTGAAACAAAAATGTGTACTTATGGGCACCCACCATGATGGAAAACGTCACAAATCCCTAAATACGTTACACTGAACTGTTCCTCCAACAGAAAGTTGTACATTAAATGTCTTTGGACTTACTGAACCTTTTCTTTCCTTTCTGTTCATTTCCAACTTTTTAAAGCATATGATGGCCATATGATTTTAAAAGCAACAATAACAACCTAAATAAGCAATATAGGTTTCCATTTTACAACACGTAAAAAAAATAAAATAAATAATAATAATAATAATACAAAGTGGCTCCGGAGAACTTTAACATCGGAGTTTCACACGTCTTCAACTAATCTTTTAACAAGCGTTGTCTAAACAAAACAAAACCGGTCGTCTGCTGCGTGCGGATAGGCAGCGGGCTCATGCACAAGTCGCACGTGTGCGTGTGCGTGTGCGGGTGCGTGTGCGTGTTGGTGTAAAAGGGAGGCAAAATCCTTTATCCCGCGCGCTTGGAAAAGCTTCTTCTCTGGCAGATTAATGGCGCACGCTTTAACCATCTGCTCCACGAGCGGCATCACACCAGCGCGAGCGCCTCTTCTCCCTTTATGACTCCTTTGTGTCTTTACGGATCAAATCCGCCTCTGTAAATAAACACAACATTTAACTTCCCGGAACAAGTTTCAAAATAAAACCCGGAGTGCAGTTACGCATGCTCGCGCCACCTTCTATCACAACGCAATCATTTGGTCTTTTATCTGTGAATTAAATCCCTTTGAAATGGTGGTATTGTGTTGGTTTTAAGCCTTAAATGAGTGCCCCCATTAATTTGGCAGGTCGCCACATAAAATGAAGCCATGTCAACAAGTGATTATCTTTCTGGGAACGGTTATTTTAAAGGGCTTTTTGAGATTTATAGGGTGAAAATAAACATTATTTCCCATTAAAAAGAGCACAAATTTGACAAAAGCTTGAAATGTTAAACTGAATTTTGTGGGAAAGAAGTTTTTTTGTTGTTGCCATCTCAGCCACTTGTTCTTTTGTAATCAGAAATACTTTATGGCATACGGTTTAATTTGTAAAACATGACCTTGCAAAAAAAGTTTTTGGGGGCCAGAAGGAACTTATATGTTCATTAATAGAAATGAATGATGAACTTTTTCAAAAGTCCTGCTCTGTGTCTCTTTATTGACTCTGTGAAGTCTGAATCTTATTGTGAAATATGAACAGCCTGCGTCGTAAGTGAAGTCTGTCAAAAAGTGTTTCAAAGTTGTATAATTGCATAAAATATAACTAAAATAATTTAAGAAGGACCATAAAAACGTAAAAAAAATTAAGGCAAAGATCTTTACAATACTCAGATATTATATTTCTGGCCATGATAAGACAAATAAACCAAAGAAGGAAAGAAAATAAAGATGCAGGTAAACTTTAATTTAGACTTTTTCGTTTTTCCACTCCGATATGCATATATGACTTATTCACGTGCCCGGGAAAACTTTATTGCACAGTCGGAGGGGAGGGGGGAGGAGAGGGGGGGAGGAGAGGGGGGAGAGGACCTCTCAGACTTTTTCAGGGGATTCCCAAAATATGCTGAGTAACAAATCAATCCACTCAAAAGTTCAGCGGACGATTCAGCAATTATTTTTGCACCGTTTCCAAACGTCGACGGTGAGCTTCCACGCGTAAAGAGAAACCTGCTTTGACTGGGGGGGGTATTTAAGAAATTACCCCCCTCCAACAAACCTCGCGGTTTGTACCGGCAGTGATCATTGAGCTGGTTTCACTTTCTGTCTGACTGTAATCGGAAAGTTCAGTTTACTTCAGCGCCATAAAACTCTCCCCCACACCGTCTCTCGCCGGGGCAGTTTGCGGCGTTATAGTCTGACTGTTGACGGATCTCTTTGTGGAAATGTGCGCCAACCTTTGAGCCGCATACTGCACGACCGCCTGCCTAACAGACGTGACGCAGTGCGCTCCCACCACTAGAGGATAGTGTTGACTTTGATAAAGCTTTGGCCCTGCGTTATTGAAAATAACAAAGTCTCAAGGCCATTGTTTTTACAAGAGCTGTTTGGAGAAAAGTGATGTCCAAAACGCAAAAACAAACAAACAAAAAAAAGGTTTAATGGAGGTGAAGAAGTCGGTGGAAAAAAAAAAAAGCAAAACGGTGCCGAGATAGCGTGAAATATTGACGTTTCAGGCTTATTTATGCACATAAACGGCTAATTATGATGTAATTGTACTGCAGCCACATTATATACTTCCTGAAAAGTAGTTCCCCTTTTGTTGTCGATGTGATTAAAGGAGTCTTCTTCCTGTTCATCATAAAACTGTTAAGATAAATAAAATGAAGGTCCTGCGGGATCTAATATGTTTGTAAACACTAACAGATGACAGATTTAATTTAAGTTTATTAACACCAACAGTGATTAATTGCCGGTTTATTCCATTACATCCGAACAAGCTTGGATAAAACTAATGTTTCCTTGAGAAACACACATTTTTTTTTTCCCCCACCCCCCGCCGCGGCGTGTTTGTTCTCGTAGGTGTCGACTGAACTTCAGTTCCCTATTTATAACGAGGCTGGAGAAATATTTTTCGCTACCACGCTGAAAGGTCAATGAAGGAGTTGGCTTGAAAATATCTGTAGATGTTTTTTTGGACATGCGCAGATGGGAATTGCCATATTGGAACGGGGGCAGCGGCAGCAGCTGAAAGACGTCGCTCGCGCTGCTCCGCTCGGGCTCACGCGAAGGAGGAGAAGAGAGAGAGAGGGAGAGAGCGAGCGAGAGGAGGAGAAAAAAAAAAACCCAGAGGGGGTCTCGAGGAGGAGAGGCGACACAAAAACTTGGACAGGTAAGACAGGTGACGGCTCGAGCGGTCCGCGGAAGGTTTCCCGTGGGCTGCTGCGTTTTTGTTATTTGCCTTGTGTCGACGAAATAAACACGGGGAGAGTTATTTTTCCTCCTCCTCCGCTTTACAAAAAAAAAAAAAAAAAAAAAAAAAAAATACCCGAAGTGCTCCCGAGGCGGTTTCTGTAGAAACGAGAAAAAAAATAAATAAAAAAAATAAAATAAATAATAATAAAAAAAAATTCGCGAGCGGTCGTTCACGAGCCCAAGTTGCTCAAAGTGTGTCTCGCGCGCTGTAATTAACAGCTTCCACCGGCGGAGAGGACGTTGTCTCGTGGCACTCTCGGGTAATATCGTTTATTGCGTTGTTTTTTTCCGACTCTATCGCGCAACTAACTGCTCCGAGAATAACGTGAATTTAAATAATCCGCACGAGAAAAAACAAGCTGAAACGTTTATTTGAACGCGTTTTGTTTTTTTTGTGTGTGTGTGCGTGCGTGTGTGTTTTTTTTTTTTTTTTTTCTTGTAATGCTGTGTTTAAAAAGACCACGACGCAAATTTTGGTCTTGATGTGAACGCGAAGTTGTTGGTTTTTTTTCCGGAGATCCGCGTTAGAAACGCCGTCATTCGGCCGCAAATGAGTCATGTGGGATTTTTTTTTTTTTTCGTCACCCTTAGGTGCGCGAAAAGCCACCGGAAAATACCGGACACTGCCAAAATGTCAAACCACTTTCAACATGGCGGGTTATGGTGTTCGTGGGGGAAAACTGCGCCTTAAAATCTTTGAACGAGGAAAAAATAAAACGACGGCAGATAACGCGCCCGGTTCTGTTTCTTTTGATGGACCTACACGAGATTTAATCAATTAAATTCAAAGTGTGCATTTGGCAACTCCGTGGGAGTTTTTTTCCGCTGCAGTTTTGAGTGTGCAAAGTACATGACCGGAGTGCCAGCCAGCCTGCTGGTCGGCAACACCCCTTCGCAGCCTCATCTTCCTCATGTGCACTTAACGTTTCCTCTTTCACTTTTATCGAAAACAAAAACACCCCAAAAAAAAAAAAAAAAAAAAAGAAAGAAAGAAAGAAAGAAATGCTGCAGCTCATACGATGCGTCTGCTGCTACACCTCGTTATATCACATTCATATTATTTTTCCAGTTAAAAAGCCACAGAAGGAAGGTTTCCCTCCACCTTTTCTCTCTCTCCCCCCTCCCCCCATGCAATCTTTTGATAAATATGTTGATGATTGCACAGTCGGGTGAGATATATTTTACGCCTGGTATTGTTTCTCTGTGGGTACATTTGCAATGATTAAGCAGATAATTGGGTTAAAACCACGCGGATCTATTTAATTATTTCTCTTTTTTGCCGGGCGGTCTGCAAATCCGGGGTTTTGCAGCTTTGCATTATTCCACAGGATTCCTCCCTCCAGATTAAATTCGTCACCATAATGAACAGAAACAATAAAAGACAGCAGCGTTATACGGAGCCGACGATTTCACGTGCAATATGAATAAATCATGCTTTCCAGACTTCTTGTTGCTACAAAGATCTTTTTTTTTTCTTCCCCTCCTCCTCCTCCTCCTCCTCCTCCTCCTCCTCCTCCCGCATGGAGCTGCGAGTGGGGATGGTTGTATGTGAGCGCAGTCTGGTAGATGAAGGAAACGTGCTCCAAAAAAAAAAAAAAGCCAAAAAAACAGTAGCACTAATACAGGAGATATGAAAAGCACAAAGGTAAAATATACGTGATCCATTTCCTCCATGTGGGGGGGAGGGGAGGGGGTGGAGGATCAATACAAATCCTGCTGCACATTATTAATGCTGTGGACTGTTGGCTTTGTATTTTTTTTTTTTTTTTTTTAAAGCAAGAACCACCCAACGGCCATTTTTTTTTTTTCCTTTTTTTTTTTTTTAAATCATTGAGCTGCTTTCTTGATAAGACATTGTGTGTTGATCTTCCTGTGAGTGTCTCTTTGGACACAATCACAGTCTGTCCTAATGACAGACGCAAAGATATGGAGGAAACACAGGGGTCACTTTGCAGGAAATATTGATCTTTCTTTCTTTCTTTCTTTCTTGGCAAACTTAACTCCAGGCCTCGTATTTGAATAAGCGTATAAGCAAATATCAGAGTTGACTTCTCAAGAGTCTCAGAGCTGCAGGTTGTGCAAAGTGTGCGCAGTAGGAAGTTGTTTCTAGCACTAGCATGTTGAAATAAGAAAGCTCTGTGGCTGAAGGAGGAGGGAGGGTGGAGGAGGGGGTGGGGCTGCTGCACTGTTCTCCTGTTTCTGTTTTGCACTTCATCATTTTAAGATGATCCCAGTGAGCATCACAGCTCTGCTTTAATTGGCCGTAAAAAAAAAAAAAAAAAAAAAAGAAAACCCCGACACAGTGACCGCGTTGTTGCCACGCGTCTGCGTTTCGAACTGTAGGAGCCGAGAGTTGGAAAAACAGAGGACAAATTGTTTTATCGAGACGCCCCGTTGCCAAGTGGAAACAACTCTTGGATGGGTCTAAAAAGAGGAGAACCTAATAGGGAGTAATGCAATAAAACCCAAAGCCCATGCAGTGGTAGTTAATCTCCTAAATCCCCCATTAAATCTTTGGCAATGGATGGGTTTAGAGAGCGGCAGGGCAGCACGTGGATGCCCAACTCCCCATCGGGGGCTAATCAATTATAAAAAAAATAAATAAAAAAAACTCTGCTCAATCTGAGACAACGGGGGCAACAAATGTCCTGCGTCTGAGATTAACACTCCCAGACCGGTTTAATCCCCCGGTGACCAATCTGGGCTGTTTCCTCCTGCAGGCTTTTTAAGCTTCAGGTCAACTCTTATGAAAAACTGCAGCAACGACTCGGCTTCGTTTCTGGGATAATAAAAAAAACAAAAAAAACAACAACTAAAAAGTGAGTCGAACAGTCGAGAGTCTGAACATCAGCCTGCGGATGGTTTTCTGTCTCCTCGGGGTTATAAAACTTGTTTAACTAGCGAGGGACCAAATAAAATAAAAAATTCAACATGTTCTTACAAGGAGTCGATGAGATTATCTGAGTTGACTTTGGGAGATTTAAGCACTGAAATTTAAATTCCCTTCTTTCCATTTACAAACTTTACGCCCTTAAAATTTATTATAAAGACTCCGTCTTGAGGGAAAACACATGTTTTAGACGTCTTCGTACACATGAATGTGTCTTTTGTCTAATGAGGAAATTCTTTTTTGCATTAACTTGATGAAGAAGAAAAGAAAAGGAAAAAAAAAAAAAAAAAAGAATAAAATGCGTGACCTCTTGAATTCCAGAGGATTTTCCAAAAGTTTACGAAGATAATAAATATGTCAGGGAGAGTTTTTAGGGAAATGAGCAATGCTAGGCTTTAAGTATTTGAACGGTGACACACTTCCTGTTGTTTTTTTTGGGCTCTGACTTTGAGCACACTGGATTTGAAATGAAGCAACTTTCAGTTTTAATGTTTTCAGGGTGTTTTTGGGGGCATTTTCTTCTTTTATTAATACATATTGCCTTTAATTTCTGGGAAGCGCAGGTGGACAATGACAGGGCTGCAACCTCCTACACGCCTCATCTGATGTGGTGGTGAAAGCCCTCAAATTAAAGCTCAAAGTCGGCACTTTAACCACACAGCCGTCCTCATGGAAGCAAAAAAAAAACACAAAAATGCGAATGCCCATAACGGCAGAGACTTCGAAAAACTCCCATTGGGGCTGCAGTTCCTCACTCGTTTCATATTTGGTTGATAGATTCATCTTTTCTTGTATAAAACGATTGAGAAACAGCCCAAAACACGAAATATGCGCAATTCAAAAGCAGAAAAAGCCGCAAAATCGTCACATTTGAAAAGCAAATGTTTGTTGTTTACTTTCTTCATTACCGACCGTCCGGGGGATAAATTACAAGTTGCGATTAATATCTGCTTTAAATAACCGTAAAAGTCCGTAAAAACGTCACTCGTGCTTCAAACCGCTTCGCTTGAAAGCGTTGGAACAAAAATATCTGCGTTGCTCAGTCGGTGTGGGGGAAAAAAAAAAAAGGCCTTTTAAGGGGGAAGAGAGGAAAAAAAAAACCCACAAAAAAAACAGGTTGAAGAGCGGCTGCGAACTGCTCCTCCTCCCGTGTGATTGCAGTGTTTGAGTGCACTTTGATGAGTTTTAATGAGAGCCGTAGAGAGCTGCTGCACGCCGTCGTCGACGGCGACGCGTCGCTGCTGCCGGAGGATCGGAGGCAGCGGGAGGAGAGAGAGGGGCGAGAGGGGCAGCGCACGGCGTCATGTGAGCCAAATTAGCTCAGCTCGTTGTTTACGCAACGGATGTATGCTGGAGTCACTGTGGGACGTCAGGGGTGTGTGTGTGTGTGTGTGTGGGGGGGGGGGATGACACACACACACTGGGGTGGTTGTGGAGACTGTCACAGCCTTTGTACCGCAGCCTCACAGTTCTCCAAACACCCTCGGCTCAAACGGGACTATCTTCTGTGCGCTTTTAATTTTCTTTGGATTTTTTTTTTCTTCGGAAGCCGTTTTTTTTTTTGTCCCGTCGTGGGATCGTCACGTTTTCTTTTCTTTTTTTTTTTTTTTTGCCTTCGTGGGTCCAATACGAGGATTTTGGGTCGGCTCACCCAGTCGTGGAATAATTTGTGTTTTCTGCTCTTTTGGATGCTGATTTTTGTTTTCATTGAGGGGGTGGGTGGAAGGGGGAAGAGTGATGACCTCGGAAGCTCGGAGTTGTTGTTGTTGTTGTTTTTGTGGGCTTTCTTTGGGGATCGCTGTGTGACGGCAGCTTAATTGCCAGGTTGATGAAAGTGTGTGGAAGTGAGTCACTGGTGATGTGACTGCGTGACCGAGGACAACCACCAGGCAAGTTACAAACTGTCCTGTTGTTGAGAAGACATTCGTGTTGATTTTTATTTGTTTTTCTTTCCTATGTAAATACTTCTTTATGACAACCTGTCTCCGATGTGTTGTCCTCATCTCGCTAAGCTCATTCTTACAGCTTTAACGAAGCACCACAAGGAGTGATAAGCAGTTAATTCTCTGTTCGCTGCTTCTGCAGTTCGGGGATTTGCTTGTTTTTTCTCTGTTTTATGTCATCGTAAACTGAACATTTAAGAGCTCTGGACTGCCGCTTGGACAAAACAAGTCATTTAATGATATCAACAGGGACTCTGAGTGATGGCCTTTTTTTTTTTCTTCTTTTTTTTTTACTGTTTTGTGATGTTTTTTTTACCCGACAAAATAATCAAGAAATGGTGCTCGGATAGATCAGGAATGAAAATAACTGAGTTGCAGCTTAAAAAAAATACAGACTAATATACTTTTGCATTTATATTTAAAGGCTCCGGGACGAGGGATTTCCAACCCATTTGTTGGACTACCGAGGGGATTAGTGGGACAGGGAAAAAAAAAAAAAAAATTGCTACATAGAGTTAATTTCTTATAACGTTCGCTCAAACGAAAGAGGTTGAGAGCAGAAAAACCTTTTCAACGAGCGCTTCCGCTGACGTCCGGAGCAGTTATGACTCTTTTATGGGATATGATGTTGAGCATCAGGAAGAACAAGCAGCGGTGCTTCTCAACACGGCGTTAAGTGAGTCGACTGGTTAAAACATGAATTTGTAACGACAGCGAGAGGCTTCGAGGTCTGTTTGATTCGGCTCAGACCGACCGACGCAGACCAGCGTGCATTTTCTTCATAGCGATCACCAGAGCGGCGCGTTCGCGACCATCGCGGCGACTGTTTACTTGTTTGTTTGTTTGTTTATTGTTGAACAGGGAACGCGCCGGCAAACGTACAGACAAGAAGTGTTGGCGATGTAACGCACACGGGGTGATAATCGACACATCGAGTGATCCGATTAGTTTTGGTTGCACGTTACTATTTTGTGAGCGCACGAAAGAACTCGGCACGACATACCTCACGCCCGGCGGCCATCACAAGAGTGGGCGGCGTCTTCCTGACCTCGACACCGATTGGTTGGCAGGCGGCGTGTATCTGATGTCGGCGTGTCGTCCGTTCAGCTGGTCGCGTTCTCTGTTTGAATGCAGAAAAATGGAAGAATGATTCGAACCTGTTGCCATCGTACTATTATCATTATTATTATTATTATTAAGCTGTTGCTACCATCATTTATTTCCCTCTCTGAAAAACAATAGTTTTCCATTCTTCGTGGAAAACTATTTTACAGTTAAATACTTCGTCTCCTCCCGACGTGGCTTCTTTCTACTTCTATTGCGCTTCTTTTTCTTCTTCTGCTGTTTAATGGCCGATGATAGCCGGTCTCAACTTCCTGTAATTGATCTTAAAGTCTGACAGTTCAAAAGGCAGACTTGTTTCGGTTTGATCTGGACGGAGAGCACCTCTTCCCGTCGAGTCGTATTCTGGTCCTTTGTATCCGAGGCTCCTTTAACACCCGCTGTTGTGGTTCAAAGGTCGAGTCCAAACAACGTAGGTGCGAGAGCGCCATAAATCGACCTGAAAACAGACAAACAAGATAAACAATAAAGCAAAAGATACGACCCGGTTAGTCGTCGTTCCGTTCAAAGTTTGTGACGGAAAAAGAAATCGACCTCTGACCTCGTTGGGCTCTGCAGGTCGGACGTGAGGCCGAAGTTTATCAGCACTTCGAGACACATTCGAACCCGTTGGCGTCTGAATCCAGCTGAAGATAGTGAGCACCGATCAGCGGGAGACTCTGCTTCATCTTAAAGAATCAGAAAATACCAGGAAAGGGACGATGAACGTTTTTATTGCGGGTCATTTCAAAACTCTTTAAAAAAAAACAAAATAAAAACAGTAACCCCTTGCCAGTTATAAATACACGAGCATGACTGATGACGTCATTGGTAAAATTGAGTGCGAGAGCTTCTTGAACGCATCACACATTCATGTTTACAGTCGTATTTCCTCTTTCATTTCCCAGACGGAACTGCGGCGGCTTTTTGTTGTTCTGCCTCCACGCTTGCCTGAATGCATATTTTTCAAGCCGGACTAATTTCCCGGCCTATTGCATCGCTCGTGTCCTTCCAGTTTTTCTACTTTGTTCGCCTCTGATTGGTTATCTGATGGGAGTTTTTTTTTTTTTTTTTTTTAGCTCTGGTATGCAAATACTTGCAGCCGGCAGACAATATGCATGAAGAGTATTTCAGCAGGCAGGATGAGGAAGCAGATGATGAGAAAAAAAAAAAAAAAAGTTTCCTACTTTAATGATTTAGAAAATAAAGTTTGTGTACTTTAGAGGGATGCGGACTTTTTTTTTCCTCTGGGAATTCCCCGACGATCAGCTGACTTTTCCTCAACTCTCGTGTTTACCGAGTTTCTGGAGGTGAAATTCTTCTCTATTCTGCCCATTAGGGCACGATGGCCGTTGCTGTTCATGCAAACCACCCGCTTCTCGTCCTCTAATATTTGAAAGAAATGCTATTTGCATAATTTCCTGTCAGCCAAAAAGACTTTTCCAGATAATTTTTTTTGCCAGATAGTCGATGATTATTTGAGCAAACTTCAAAAGCTTTTATGTTCAAATCGTCGTCGTGTTCCTGGAAGCGAAGAAGCAATAAAAAGAAACTGCCAGCTTCCTGGAAATATCGTGGACTTTTCTTTTTCTGGAAAGCGGGCAGTTTATTTGACGTTATTTGATAAATCCCAGCGTTGATTTAATTTTCTCTTCTTTTTTTTCCTGCTGCAGGGCTGTGGAGGAGAAAAAAAAAAAAAAGAAAAGAGAGAGAGATGCAAGTAAAGGAGAACTGAAAACGCTTTCGGGTCAGAGAGTTAACCCTCACCAGGAAGTGGAAGGCGCAGGATGCAGTCTCGCGCTCGGGAGCAGCCGCCGGCCGTCGCCGCGGTGACGTCACACTGTCCGACCAATGGGAAGAAAGAAGAGGTGAACACAGGTGAGACTCTTACCGACGGTTGGTCTCATGATGCTGCACTCGACATGGACAACTCTTAGATACGCTCGTCTCGTTTTCTTTGCGTTTACGTTCATCACTTTTATCTATTGTACATTTTCCTTCTCTCCCCCCCCCGCCCTCCCGTCTTTGCTTCTTATGCTCGGGTTCGTCTCGCATGACGCGATGCCGTGTAACGTTACAGGTGATGCTTCAAAATATAGAAAATAAATAAAGTGCATAAACACAAATACAGTTCAAATATAAAATAAAGCAATATTCACGGTACTTCAAAGGGCAGGCAAAAGTGCAAGAGAGCTAACGCGTCACTGAGAAACTATGAATGTGTGTGTGTGTGTGTGTGTGTGTGTGTGTGTGTGTGTGTGTGTGTGTGTGTGTGTGTGTGTGTGAAAAACGGAGCAGACGTTACGATCTACTTGAAACAAACTCCATCAAGACATCAGCTGCCTGCCATCTTCCTCTCATTACACCGAGCAGGTTCAGTCCCGCACACTTCACACCGAGCAGTCTCCAGAGACACACACACACACACACACACACACACACACACACACACACACACACACACACACACACACACACACACACACACACACACACACACAGTTAACTCACACTCACAGAAACACGACGGAGAATAAAAGTGACACTTAAATATCTCAGTCCCCGACGGGCAAAGTGAACAATTTCCACCTTCAGGAGAAGATTTGTGGACGTTATGTAAGACGAGCTGCAGCCTGCTGCGCTCACTACCGCGCCGCGAACCATTTCCGTGCTTTGACGCCACGTTACGACCATATTAATTATTCGTAATTGTTTTTTGGTGATTTGGTCAGATGCGGTTTCCATGGAGGAAGAGGCAGAGTTCAACTGGGAGGAGTACATGGAGGAGACGGGGGCCGTCGCCGCCCCTCACACCACCTTCAAACATGTGAGTGATCTTAAAGCCCATCCCTCGGTGATCCCTTAAACACAGGCCTCGCGCTTTAAGCACCGTGCGCATAAAATCCCTTAACGACACATCGGAGCGAGCCGGGGCCGAGCAGCGCCGCGTTGATGCCGCTCGACGCAGCGCTCGCTTTGCTTTTTGTTTCACAAGTCGTCGGACGGCTTTTGCCGTTTTTTTTTTTGTGTTTTTTTTTTTTGTAAAACACAACCGAAGCACAAAAGAAAACAACGATAGCGTGCAAACAAAACGAAGCACCTTGCTGTCACTCCGAGTGAATAAAAGCAGCGAAGTCCTAAAGGCATCCCTCATCATTTCCAGTATTTCATGCTTCTCTACTCTCATTATAAACAACATCATGCATGAAATATCCCAATATTCTCTCTTTTCTCTCGCTGCTCTCCGACTCGTCCGCCGAAGACACGAAACCTTAAAATGGGTCAAAATGGGTTTTAAAGTCTCAGTGATTTCCGGAAACATCTGGCTTCTGGAGTTTTTTTTTTTTTTTTTTTTTTTTCCACAGACATTTTCTAAAGTGGAAACTCCTTCGTGGAGAGAGAGAGAGAGAGAGAGAGAGGAGGTATGAGGAGGGAAGGTACTGTTGTTGGCAGCGACTCTCCGGGCCAGCTGCGCTCCGCTCCGATTCGCTGAGCTGAAAACTCAAATCAGCTGACCCGCGTGTTGCCGTCGCCGACAGGCCACACCCTGTCGTAACAACGTCGAGTACACCTGCTTCGTCTCTCCGACCTCACGCATCCACAAAGGAGCAAAACACAATCTGTATTTCACACATTTGTTTTCCAGCTGAAATCGACGGAGTTTGAAGCTGCTGCGTGTTAACAACACCAACAGAAATAACTCTGATTCAGCTAATTAGTTTTCCACTATAATTGTTGTTGTTGTTTTTCAGGCTAATGCTAAGCTCAGCAGAACCGCTGTCGTGCCAAAGTGATGATGAATTTACCTCCCGAGGCGAAGCTGGATATAACCGACTATATTCGTGTTCACTAGACTGTTTTTCTGCTTACAGAATATACAGCAAAACAATGAAGGACAACAGGGAAGCGCTTTCCTGAAGTCTTCAATGACAGATTTACTACTTTTGTAATTTCACACTGTTGTATTTTAGCAAAAGTGTTAGTTAGGTAATTTTATGTAAAAGTCAGTTGAAAAAAGGAAACATAAAATACCTTCTTTACTAATGTTGGACTTTTACAATGTCCCTTAACTGAGTTGATTGACGCTGATTACATCCTCTCTTATATTATATATACAGACGTTTTAAATCTGGTGTCTGGTGAGACATTCCCGCTCTGGGTGGATGATGCCTACTGGGCGTGCTCAGTAGGAATGCAGCGAGTGTTTGAAGATGACGTCGCGGTAGTTTGAAGTGTCGCTATGACGACCAGCTACACTTAGGACTGTAGTACCCCGTGGTACCTGGAACTAGAAGTGAGTAGAAGACATTACATTACATTACATTACATTTAGCTGACGCTTTCATCCAAAGCGACTTACAATAAGTGCATTTCAACCATGAGGGTACAAAACCCAGAACAACAGGAATCAAGAAAATACAATTTCTTCAAGAAAGCCAAACTACTGAGTGCTATCAGTAAGTGTCATTTCAAGCTACTAAAGCGGAGGGAGCGGGCTGGGATGTAGGGTTGGACCATGTCCTGGATGTAGACTGGACCCGATCTGTTCGCAGCATGGTACGCAAATACCAATGTTTTGAAACGGATGCGGACGGCTACTGGTAACCAGTGAAGGGAGCGGAGGAGGAGGAGGAGGAGGAGGAGGAGGAGGGGAGTAGTGTGAGTGAATTTCGGGAGGTTAAAGACCAGTCGAACTGCTGCATTCTGGATGAACTGCAGAGGTCGGATGGCACTAACAGGGAGACCCGCCAGGAGGGAGTTATAGTAGTCCAGATGTGAGATAACCAGAACCTGGACCAGAACCTGGACCAGAGCCTGGACCAGAAACTGGACCAGAACCTGCGCCGCCTTCTGAGTGAGAAGAGGACGTATTCTCCTGATGTTGTGCAGCATGTATCTACAGGAACATGTCGTTGCAGCGATGTTGGCAATAGACTGGAGAATGTGAGATGGGATGAGGTCAAGGGGGCAGGTGGTTGGGCGGGCAGAGGTTACCAAAGTGAGAACTTGATTGAGAGACAGGGGGGTGAAAGAGGAAAGCGAAGGGGATGACTCAGGGGAAGACAGCAATAACGTGGTGGAAAAGTGGAGTTGATTTTGCTTATTTCTGAGTTTTTGTTGTTGTTGATGCACATTAGTCCCCGTTGCCAGATATATTTTACAGTTTTACATCTTTACTTGTTGGTTGTTAGAAATGACACAAAACTGGTATGAAAGGTGATTTACCAACACAGTTTGATCAATAGGATTGATTAGTTTTAATCCACGTAACCGTGAACTGTTACAGCAGTGCCTTTTTCAGAAGATGTAGATGTTTTTCCTGGTTTTTGGTAGTTTATATATGTGTATATATATATATATACATTAAAATGCTGATTTAACATCTATTATATGACGGGTAACCGACTACATTATTTTATATGCAGAAGATTGTTTGCATTTTTTTTTTCTTCTGGCATTTCAGCATTTAATCAGATGATTTTCAGTCACTTGTAGCAGACTAAACACTTCCCCTAAAAACTCAGGCTGCACCTGACCTACACATGACGAGGCTCTGCCCCCGTTTGCCGCGTTACATCACAGGAGAGGGCCAGATGGGCGAACGTAGCTGATCCTGGATGTGAGGTCTTTATCCACCTCGGATGATTCCCGTGTTTGACCGACGGAGCAGCTGTCTTTCCCCCCCGACGAGGCTCACGGCGCTCAGGGCGGCCGAGGAGAAAAAAAAAAAAAAAAAAAAAAAGGTGGAGACGTGTGTCTGCTGGTGATTTGAGTTTTCTTTTTTGTTGTTGTTTTTTTTGGCTGAAGAAGCGTATCGAGTGTTTTCCGTTTCTTGCGTCACTCGCGAGCCCCGAACGTAACAGATTAGAATACGTGAGCTTTTTATAAGCGCGCCGCGATGTTTGGACAAAAACTGACTGCGCTGTGATTTGAGCGGCAGAGGTCTCTCGGGAGGCTAAATTGCCTTGTTGGTAAGTGGATTGAGTCACTGGGAAACAGACCATGAATTCCCCAGAAAAATGTGATTCAGTAAAGTGCAGCCCTCTCTCTCTCTCTCTCTCTCTCTGGACAAATTGAAACAGTGATTTCTCTTGGGCCTGTACCCCCTCCTCCCCCTACCACACACACACACACACACACACACACACACACACACACACACACACACACACACACACACACACAGAGTCCGTGCTTCTTGCAGAGGCCGCCCGTAGCTCTCTTACATAAGCCAACCGGAGTGATACAGCACGTTTGCATTGTTGTAGCAGGAAGTCACGGGGCCGTATCTATTGTGTTTATTTCTAAGATGTTGGCTTTTTCCATTCACTTTTTGTGTGTGTGTGTGTGTGTGTGTGTGTGTGTGTGTGAGAGTGTGTGCGTGCGTGTGTGTGTGTGTGTGTGAGTGTGTGCGCATGCCGAGCGTTGAATGTGAACATCCTGTTGGGCTTGTAATGTTCTGGAGAATTGTATGGCAGCCCGTGGCCACGGAGGAAACGCATTATGCAGCGCTGCATTCATATACAGATTTATCGCTCTCGCTCTCTCCGCACAAGGACAAACTGGGAGGCTGTTGTTTGGCTCGGAGGTTGCTGGTTTTTTTTGACCGTGTTTTTCCTGAAAGTCACCAGCTTTATGAATTCTGCTGATTATCTTTTAAATGTCACCCGTACTCACCTCACCTGCGCTCTGTGGCACCGTGACGCGGTTCCCGTAGCGGCCGTCAAACACTCGAGTCTGTCGATTAAAGCGTAACGACAAGAAACGCAAGTGATAAAAAAAATATATATATATATATTGTGACATGAGACGAGATGTCATGTTTCATTATGACGGGGTTTTACCAGCCGTTATAACACTTAGGGTGCAGCACCCACACACCATGAGCCACTATAACGTCACTAAAATCCTTGTTTTACCAATGTTTGGCAATTATTATTATTTTTGTCACGATAGTAGTCAAAAATTGTGAAAATACAATTTTATGTCACATAACTGCCCGCAAAATTGATTATTTAAAGCCAGAAAAAAAATCTCATCATAGTTTCCCATAACTCAAGGGAACATCTTTATATCCTTAGATCCTTTGAATCTAATCCAGCAGTTACAGTTCAGCAAAACCATTTTTCTGAGATTATTTGACTGCTGTAAAGAGACGGCTTTAAAAAAACAAAAAAAAAAAAAAACATATAGTATGGATTAAATTAAAAAAAAACAAAAAAACAACAACATTAAATTGGAAAACAGATATTCCCATGATGCAACTGACAGCAATTTTTTGTTCGGTCGCCCATGCCTCAGTCAGCCTGGCTCCGCCCACTTCACAGTTTAAATCTTGTCTGTGACATTAAGGTTTGCTCCGCCTCTAAACGGCGGACCAATCAGCGGCCACTATGGGCGTTTATAAACAACGGCAGCGGTGGTGCAGCTAGCAAGACGTTTCAGCAACAAATATGGAGGACAACACGGCATAAAGCCTGCTTTAATAGTTTCAAAGTTAACCCCGAGGTCGACTCCCAGCAGGATGCAGCGACTGGAAACGATCCCCGGCAGACCCATACGTTCACGGGGTGGATTCGGGTCTGGGAATGCCGGGCTTTCTCCCTCCATGTTCACATCCCCATGCAATCACTTTATAACACCGGCTGTCCGTAAACTGGTTTTGAAGTTTCGAGGTCAACCTCAGCGGTTATTTTTCTCTTTTTCTTAAAAGCTTCAATCCAGAGCAGCAGAAGACATTAAACAACTTGTTCCCACAGGCTGTCGAACTTCCCATAAACTGACCTTTAAGTGTAAAAGCGGAGTCCCCCCCCACCACGTTACCTCTGTTTCCTAGTATGCAAATATATTCAGAAAGCACCACTCGTTATCCTCAAAACACTGAGATTACGTCAATATGAAGGAATTCTGTCAGAAACCATTTTCACCATCCAGCCCTGCTGTCCACCTCTTTTTTTTTTTTTTTTTTTTTTTGGGGGGGGGAAGTTACATATACGAAGCAGTTTCTGGAGGAAAACTTCTCTTCGGTCACGAAAACGTTTCGCTCGGTCTGCATGGAGATGTAGCGGCCAACCAACAGGGCAAAGATCAGACAGGCTGTAAACAAACCCCCGAGTTTAACCAGCCTCACCTGAAAGGAAAAAAAACTAAAGATTAACCCAGTAGCCGAACGGTCTAAATCGAACAAAACTCCAGTTGTTTCCGAATTAACTTTATTTGTGCGCGCGCAGTTTTTATTTATGCAGTTTACGGGATAACTTAATTATACGCTCTCACGTTCAGGTTCACCCACAAATGAAGCAGTTTAGATAATAAACTGTCTGTTTTTAAATCTACAGTCTGGGAAAAAAACAAAATGTGTCTTAAAAATAAAAAATATATATATTAAGAATATTCCTCTACTGACCCCCCCCTCCCCTTTCCAGGTGGAGATCAGCCTTCAGAGCAGCTTCCAGCCGGGCATGAAGCTGGAGGTGGCCAACAAGAGCAGCCCGGACACGTACTGGGTGGCCACCATCATCACCACGTGCGGCCAGCTGCTGCTGCTGCGCTTCAGCGGCTACGGCGAAGACCGCAAGGCCGACTTCTGGTGCGACGTCATGACAGCCGAGCTGCACCCGGTGGGCTGGTGCGCCCAGAACGACAAGACCCTCATGCCCCCCGAAGGTAGGAAGAAAACACACAAATACACAAACGCAAATACATTTGACCTCAAGGCTCATAATTTATTGATTTAAAAAATAATTTAAAACAGGAAAAAGCTCAGAATTGGGTTTAAATCATATGAAATAAAATAAAATCGGACTTCAAAAACACAAAACACTGGATTTTTTTTTCCGACTGATGGCAGCCGATAAACTGCAGCTTATTTCCATTTCCTTCCCATTTTTCTGTTCAGTTTGTGTTTGGAGAGAATTTAGCGAGCGAGCACCTTTTTTTTAAAAATACTTTTTTATTCATTGAAATCATTAAAATTGAGGATTTCAGGTCAACTGTGTTAAACGGGAAGCGGTCTAATACAGTCTGTTGTTTACATGCCAGCAGCTGTTTGAGATGCGTAAAAGTGATGAAACCCGCCCCTTGTCTGCTTCTGATTGGCTCTTGATTCTGATATAAGTGTGCTGGCCAATCAGAGCCAGAGTAAGGTGGGTTTCAGTGGAAGTGACAAAATAGGAAAAAATATGGCTGTAAAAATCTGTGTCAACCAAATTTGCTCTTTTTGAAATAATAGTTATATTTAACTAAAATGATGAGCCTTGATTTTCTGGCGTATTTCTAAATCGCTGAGCAGTGCTGCTGAGAAGAGGATTGTGGGTACTTACTCACACACGGCGTCCTTATTCAGTTCAAACATTGGAAAGTGTCAGTTTGACGTAACTTACACACACAGACACGTAACATGAGCACCTCCCGTCTTTACCTTTCAAAGAACTCGGAATAAACTGAGTGGACGGACAGGTTTCTGCCATTGATCACATCACACCCTCGCTGTCGCGCTCAACCAGCTTAAATCAATGCAAGGCAGCTCACCTGCTCTCTGAGACAGCCGGCTGTCCTCAACTCCACCTTTCTGAAACCCAGCATCACCCTTAACTTCCAATCTCGCCCTCTTTCACAACATCACAACTTTCGCAGCAGATGTTTTTTCCACCTGCAGCTCAGATAGATGACTCACCCCCTCGCCGGCTTCCTCACGCCGTTTATTTCTCCCGACCCTTCCCCGCTGATGGATAGCTTTGCCGCCTCCCGTCGTCGTGGAGACGACCTGGATAAGTTTTTCCACCTGACTCCAGATGTCCTTTTTTCACTCAGCGCCGCTCTTTTCATCCACTTCCTCTGCTGTCTTCTGCAGCGGCGACAACGTCCGTGTTCACAAGCTGCTCGGCAGATTATCTTTGAAAAGGGGAAACGACAGATTAAATGTACTTATCGCACTGGTTTACTGTTACAAGTCACCAAACGTTGACACGACTGAAACAGGGCCGCATGTGATGATCATTTTATCTGACAGGGAGTTTAAACTGTCCTAAAAATGCCCGAAAATAAAAAGTCCAAAACCGACAGATATTCAATTTACAAATCACAAAATATTGGGTTGAAAAGTAAAATAGCTCTTCTTCATTTTGCTTAAACAGCAATTTCGGTTTTAAGTCAAGACTGAAAAATTCATGTAAAACATGTCAGCTGTGGCTTTAATATGCGTTTTCTGTACATCCATTTAAAAGAAACATTACAAACACTGTGTGGATGCACAGTGAACTTTCAATCACGAATACACTCGTAGGACGCACTGTGATGTTTCATGTTATATAACTTTCATTCACTTAACAATAAAACGTTGAAGCCGAACGTTCACCGTTAACTTCCATTTCATCATCCTCCATCCCGGGTTTGTTTATGTAAACCGCTTCTACTTTTACATGTCGTTACTATAGCAACCAATGTGATGAGACCGAGACTGAAGATTAAAACCTGAACACAAGAGATCGGATCTGATCATTTTTAATATGTAATACAGCCAGTTAATCTAGAAGATTGAACTCTGAGACTGACAGTATAAACATAGTCGGAGTTAAGTTCAATAAAAAAAAAAAGAAAAGATATTTTCTGTTTAGTTTTAAACTAAAACCACAATCTGAAGCTTTAGTTGTCCAACGTGGGACATAAGATGCCAAACTGGCTGTCAAATGTCTGAGCTGTATGCGTCCATCCATCGACCCCGACCTCCTCCCTGCGGGTTCAGTGCTACAATTAACCTTTTTATGGATCTGGGCACAGAAGTGTACGAATTGGTCGCACAGGTTTGCAGAGGCTGATACAGAGGTACCAAGTCGGGAGGCGGGTTTTAGCTGGAGAGTAAAACAAATAATATATAAACATAACAAGTCAAAATCAGAAAAAAAAATAAAAATAAAAGAACAGTCATGCAAACATCCCTAAATCCTGCACGTTTTACGTTTCTTCCAAAATATTAATTTGCAAAGCCGATTAAAGTAAAGCAGCAAATTTTCACTTGAGAAAATTCTGTAGGTGTTCAAACTTGTTTTTCATTCCATCCATCGTCCTCGTCTGATCATAAACTGATAATTTATATCGATATAGATAAGAAACTTACATTTTTCCACTAAAAGAAAATCTGGTAAAAACTACAAAATACCCACTGATGTCAGCGAGCTCACATTTCCCCGTTTATTTGGTGTAAATATCTGACGTGGCTGCTGACATGTCGATGATGAAAACTGAAGCAGAAATCATGTAACGGCAGGTTTTTATTCCCTGAAGAAGCTTCTGCAACATGCTGTCAATTTGTGAATATGACCCCCCCCCCCAAACAAAAACTACTTTGTTGCTTCATTTCAAGGATTTGCATCATGTTATGCACATTTCAGTGTGTGTATGTGTGTATGTGTGTGTGTGTATTTTTGAGTGCTTACAGCTGTGTTACAGTCACCTGTCTTATTTGTTTTTTTTTTTGTTTGTTTTTTTTTATCTCTCAGATAACGTTTACCTAAGAAAAGGTAAGCGGCTCTTACAGTGCCTCTGACTAACTCGCCTGCCCGGCTCACTAGTGGCTAACATGAAATCAACTTCAGCCCTCGGAGCTGCATGGACAGTGTGCTTCCTCTTCCTCTTCCTCCTCCTCCTCCTCCCCTTCCTCCTCCTCTTTTCACCTCTGCAGGGAGTGACCTCACTGCTCGGTCATCATTGCCTTGCCTCTTTTTCTTGCATGTGACTCTTTTTCTAGCTGAGTGCAGAGTGAGTGTGTCTTAGCGGAGAGATAACACGCACACACACACACACACACACACACACACACACACACACACAACACGCACACACACTGCTGTTTTTGTGCCTGCTCAGACCAAGCTGTGCTCTGGTGATAACTCGTGCAAAAAAACGAAGCCGCTCGGTGAGAAATGCGATGCTTTGATAACGAGGCCTCCTCTTCTCTCGTGCCGCAAAAAAAACACACAAAAAAACACACACACACCAAAGAAAAAAAAAAGAAAAAAGAAGAAGAACGCGGGACCACGAGAAGTGAACAAAGATCTGAAGTTCAAGAACTGGTTGTAAGACGCGTGATAAAATCAGCGTGTTAACGACAAGGATCTCGACCGGGAGGTTTTGGGGCAACGATGTTGACCGCTGACGTCGTATCAGTTCCTCTGCGGCTGAGCGCTCTGCTGGCGTCTTAAAAGGAAAACATCACCCACAAACAATTGGCTCTGTCTCCATCAGTTCATATATTTATCGGTTGATTGTGCAGTTTATAAATCCTGCAAGTCATGTAGGAGGTTTTGCTGAGCTTCCCCTTTGTATTATATACTGCATTCTGCTTTCCTGCTGGTGTGTGTGTGTGTGTGTGTGTGTGTGTGTGTGTGTGTGTGTGTGTGTGTGTGTGTGTGTGTGTGTGTGTGTGAGCAGGGATGTAAAGATGAAGGATTGTTTTTGGCTTGTAATATGACACATTATCCAAAAATTATGCAAAACATACTGACAAATAGGCGACTCGAGAATCAGTTTGACTTATTACACCGAACTATTTGAATGAAACAACTAAATATAATCTTAATGAAATGCTCAATTCAGACAAACGTAACGTTTTCCAAGAGCTAAAACATTCTGCCTCCAAAACTATAGTTGCTTTGACAAAAACGGTCCGATAACGAGCAACAACAACAACCTTTTTTTTTCTTCTCGTGTCTAAACATGAAGATAAAACTTCCTGCTGAAGAAGGAACGCCTTAATTAACTTCTAGAACGATTGATTTATTTTCATCCTCGTTCACGTCGGCGTGCTCGCATGGCGGAAGTCTCGTCTGTGCGTCCGTCCTGCAGCGCGGGGACGTCTCACCAGACACCAGATTTAAAAGCTTCACGGTGACTCACAGGCACTTTTATCTGGCAGTGACGCGTCATTATTCATTTATACGTAAATGTCTACTCCTCCCCGATGGTCTTTCCTGTTAATTCTGCCTACAACGGTTTATTAAAGCGTCCCTCGGGACTCCGTCTGGTAAACTTGCTGTTCCCAGAATGTGCATGGAAAAATAAACACCCATAATACAGAATAAATACGTGTTACAATTGGACAAAGCACAACTAACCAACACACCTAAATACCTCGTCAAACTTGCTTACTCACTCATGAAACACACACACACACACACACACACACACACACACACACACACACACCCACACACACACACACACACACCCACACACACAGTCTCCCTTCTCAGCTCCTCCAATTCAAAAATGCTCCTCTTGCCAACTGATGCGTTCAGCAAAGCTTTTGTGCTCATCAAATCAGCGCCGGCATTAATCAGCGTCTCCGTTTGCAGGAGCAGCGCTGCGAGCGCTTTGGTTGCGTAATTTGCTCGTTTTTAGAAAAAAATAATAAATAAAAAGTCATCCGAGAGACAGTTTAACAGCCATGTTGATTGTTTCTTCCACCTCACCTGTAGTGACGCCCCCCCCCCCCCCCGCCCCCCATCCTACAGCTTATTAGCAGAAAATTACTCACATATTACAAATGTGCAGTTTTTGGGGTTTTTTTAGATGAAAGTTTGAAACAGATTATGGATTTTTTTTTTTTTTTTTGAGGGAATTTTTAAAGGAAAATGTGAAAAAAAAAAATTTGGACAAATGAAGGCGGATCTCGGAAAATGAATGTTTGCCAAATTTTTTATTTTTTTTACTCAGACGGCGTTATGGGAAGTAAAAATTAAACCTACAATAGAGACCTACAACGTTTGACTGAGTTTTTTTTGGTGTCGGGTTCAGAAGCTTGTTCAGACAGAGTCGAGCTGCTGTTGTGAACTCCTTCAAGTGTGTGTGTGTGTGTGTGTGTGTGTGTGTGTGTGTGTGTGTGTGTGTGTGTCAGTTCCCGGATGTGTTTTAGGGGGGTACATTCAACCATTCATGTAAAGAGCTCTCTTAGGCGACATCACAAGTTTGATCATGTGGTGAAGTATCTGCGCTTCTGAACAAATCCTGGCGGAGATCATTTGCATAATGAATTCACCACGCTGCCTCCTGCCAGAGCCTGCCGGAGATGACGCTCGCAGATAGACCTGTCCTCCGCACTTGTGTGTGTGTGTGTGTGTGTGTGTGTGTGTGTGTGTGTGTGTGTGTGTGTGTGTGTGTGTGTGTGTGTGTGTGTGTGTAAGGAGGAAAAAAAAAAACCCCGAAAGGGCCGCGTTGGTTTGGGTGTGACCCGCCGAGCTGTTTTGCTTTAACGCTAAAGATGCATCAATGATCCGCAATCCATCGTGAGAAAATATATTATTTACAGATTTCACTTATATATATATTTTTTTTTAAATTTTTAAACGATCTGGGCACTGGGTGTGAAGCGCAGGTGCATTTAGGGTGTGTCCAAATCCAATTTACTGGTTTAACCTCTGATAATCTTCATGTGTAAAGTGAGGCGAGCGATTCGAAGGGGTTTGTACTGAAAGAGTCTCAATCAATCATCGTCAGCGTGTTTTGGGTGCAAACCAAATGCAATGAACCAATCAGGGTGACATATCCCATTACCTTTGACGGACAGGTGCGCCTCTCGCACGTCGGTCGCTATTTTAACGGGCGGATTTTGCGGAAGTGGTTGGAAAGGAAACCGATCTGCTCGCGTGCAGAATAATAATAACAACAACAACAATCTTTCACGTTGTTCATCTTTTTTTTTCCCCCCTTCATTTTGAACGTTTTGCATGTTTGCGCGCTGCTGCGTGTAACGAGCATGTTATCTTCATAATGAGCTCTTACAATAACAGCATAATAAACGCACCGCTGACTTAAGACCTGTAGTACACTAACAAATAGGGCTCTTGCATGTCGGCGCACTTGCTCGGGTGGCGCGGGAATATTGACGAGAGCGGTGTCGTTCTGCCGCCGACCAGGAAATAACCGCCAAATCTGCAGCTTTAATTATTTTACCCAGAAATCAACGTGTTTTCGTGCCCCTCTGTCTGACAACACCCGACAAACACGCTTGATTCTTCTGTCCAGCTGCAGTGAGTGAAAAAGAAACACTTTTGTGCTTCCTCAGACCTCTTAATTTGAAAAGTCCTTACGTCTGTGGCCCCGCCCCCTTCCTGTTATGTTTTTTTTTTTTTGGACTGAGCGCTCAGATGGGTGCGAGCTGTATTTTCCCTCCCGCTGTCCATCCCGAAAGAAAACAAAAATACCAACGTACTCACAGAACTGCAGTTACTTCGAGTAACTACTCTTTATTTACTTACTTCCCGCGCGACGCTTTTCATTTCAGCAAAGAGTCGCTCGTGCATTTTTCTAATACTTTGCGGGGCCGCTTTGCGTGTCGAGTGTACGATGAGATTTTTTTTTTTTACACGTATTTAACTCGCGACGTGCTGACTTGGCAAAAAAAAAAAATGCTCTCACTAATAATGATTACGGCTAAATCGACCATTTCTGAATCTGAAACACCAGCCGGCAGCCTGGTACACTGACACAAACATCATGTAAAACAAAGTGGGCGGAGTCACACATCCCCCCCCATCCCCCTCCCCTCCCCCCCTCTTCCCTGCTGTAACCTCCAGATTTTGCATGACCTCACAAAGGCTCTCTGTGTCTCTTATAGACGAGAGTGTATTTGTGTGTGTTTACCTTTCGCTGCTTCATTTTCATACGCCGCCGGAGACGTCGAGGTTTTTTTTTTTTTTTTTTTCTTCTTCTCGTGAGCGGAGACCGGAATCAAAGGCGGCCTGCGTGAAAATAAACAGAAGGCACACAATGACAATCAACACACACACACACACACACACACACACACACACACACACACACACACACACACTTATTTACTGTACGTGCTCCTGTGGGCCTCTTTACCGCGAACACATGGAGAAGGTAATTCCTATTTACCACAAATTGCTTTAATTTCCCCCCTCACCACCGTAAACACGTTTAACAATGTACTGTCTGAAGCTGTCCAGACGGACGCGACGGCGATACGCCTCGCGAATGGACGCGCGAAAACGTGGCGCTGTGAGGCGTTTTACGCGCTGCGGTCGCTACCCGTTAAAGGTTAAAGGTCAAAGTGGAGGCCCGGTGGATGAATCCACTTGGGCCCTTTTTATTTATTTATTTTGTCTACCCATTGTGCTCGCAGGGCTTCTCATCTCCACGCCAGCACATAATGACTGGATGGGTGAGGGGGGGGGGGGGATGGCGGGGGGTCGAGCCTAATTTGCTCGCATTAACTCTTGATTAGAATCTGTTGCTCTGCTGTGATCGTGGCTAAAAAAAATAACCACACACACACACACACACACACACACACACTGAGCATTTTTCTTCTTTAATTATAGCGCTGATTATCTAAAGTGAAGCGTTCAAATAAACCTCCAGTTTGTTTACAGCGAGAGAATAAAATGCAAATATTTCAGACGTATATATATATATATATATATATATATATATATATATATTCATATTTGTTTTGTTCGAGTTTTTTTTTTTTAAATGCTAGGTAGTTGCTTGGTTACTTCAGCCAGCTGGGGCCTCTGGGACAAGTGTGTGTTTGTGTGTGTTGGGGGGGCTGGCTCTTGGATAATGTATGGGAGAGACGGAAGGGGAGGTGTGGGGGGAGGGTAGAGGATCTCCTCCCTCAAGGTTAATTATGCACTTATTGTTATGTGAAAGTCAGGCTTTCACCTCTGTGTGTGTGTGTGTGTGTGTGTGTGTGTGTGTGTGTGTGTGTGTGTGTGTGTGTGTGTGTGTGTGTGTGTGTGTGCTGCCTTTGGGGATGAAAATGAAGAGAAATAAATAATCATTTGTGTACAAAGCGCTACAGTATAATGAAACAGCGAGGTGTGTGTGTGTTTGTGTGTGTGCGTGTGTGTGTGTGTGTGTGGGGGGGGGGGGTGCAGAGAGGGTGAAGTTTTACATCGACTTGAGCTCCGCTCGGCTTCATGACTAACGACGGCAGGATCTGTAAAAATAGTTGATCTATTTCTGCACGCCGGAGATCAACACGGGAGCGTGTGTGTGTGTGTGTGTGTGTGTGTGTGTGTGTGTGTGTGTGAGAGAGAGAGAGTGAGTGAGCAGCAGAGAGAGGAATGAAAATAGTCTCACAGGAAAAAACACTATTATTAAACGGGCATACGACGCGTCTGGAGACACGCTCACGTTAGCGTCGCAGGGAAAACTGCGTCGACACGCGTCGATTCATTTGCCAGAAAAAAGAAAAAAAAAATCCTCAGTTGTTGATTTGATTTAAGGCCACGAGAGGATTTATTGATTTGGTCTCATGAGGCAATTACGTATTTAAAGCCCCGAAACGGGCTTCTGTGGAGTTTAGTGTCAGTACTGTTGATTATATTTGCTCAAATTTAGGATTTTAAAAAGGGATTATAAAAGCATTGAAACGCTTTTTCTGGTTTGTTGTTGTTTCGGCTAAAATAAAAAACATTTTCTAAAGAACTAGGAAATGTTTAACGAGGGCAAAGTCAAGAAACATTTGGCCTTTAGTTTCTGTGAATGTAGATGACAGTTTGACTTCCAGTTAATTAATGGTCATAAACTGCTGCCTTGTTTACATTCACAGAGAAAGACTGTGAGAATATTTCAGTGTGTGTGTGTGTGTGTGTGTGTGTGTGTGTGTGTGTGTAAAACCTTTTTTTTTTCTTTGTGTTAAAAGCCACAACTTCTCACTCTGTTGATTACATCACCCACGATGATGCTGTTCCAGTAAACATTTGCTGTGTCGAAAAAGAAAAAGAGAAACAACTTAGATACTTCGAATTTTATCTGGAAAAGAATGGAAGCAGATATTTATAAGAGTGGACGGACTCAACATTCAAATTGTCTGTGTGAGATAGCGAGGAAGCGCCTGAGGCTCAAAACTATAAAGTAAAAGTACTCACATGCTCAGAAAACTGCAGATGTGAACACTAATAAAAATAAAATGTCACATTATTTGAATAGAATTATTCAAATAATAATTCAAATTATATAATAGAGGCGTTTAGGGAAAATCGGTAAACTGTAGTGTCTAGTTATGGCTTCCGTGTGAGGCGTTTAGGGAAAATCGGTAAACTGTAGTGTCTTGTTATGGTTTCCGTGTGAGGTGTTTAGGGAAAATCGGTAAACTGTAGCTACTGGCGATGGCTTCCGTTTGAGGTGTTTAGGGAACATCGGTAAACTGTGTCTAGTTACGGCTTCCGTGTGAGGTGTTTAGGGAACATCGGTAAACTGTAGGGTCTAATTACGGTTTCCGCGTGAGGCGTTTGGGGAACATCGGTAAAATGTATCGCCTAGTTACGGCTTCCGTGTGAGGCGTTTAGGGAACATTGATTTTTCTTCGTTTAACTGCTGTTATTTTAAAATGTTTTTAGAAATACAAGCTTTTAATCATGAATCTTTTTTTTTCTACTAAAAAAAAAGACCAACCTGAAGCTGATGAAACTAAAACCTTGCTGTCCATGTTTTTTTTTTTTTTTGTTGTTGTTTTTTAACTGCTACAAATAAGATCTACTGCCTCGGCTCATCGCCGTGGAAACACACGCACACACACGCCCAGTCGTCACTGGCAAAACCACACAAAACAAGATATATATTTTTTTTAAATATAAAACACACCTCCCAGACCAAACAAACTTAATCCAGAAGCCATTTTCATGATCAGCAGCGTCGCGCTTCAGACCGTCTTTCTCTTTAACTTCAAGCTTGATGTTAATCAGCGCTTCGGGGAACGTCAGCTCTCACACAGTCATTCTGCAACCGTGACTCATCTGGCAACGTCTCTGTGACTCCAATAAGTGTCAAGAGTCTGAGGAGGGTTTTTTTTTTTTTTTTTTTTTAATGTATTTCTTATTTCCTCTATATGTCACTAACAGGAAAAACAGCCACATCCTCCTCAGACTCCTCTGAAAAGGAGGCCGTTTGGAAGAGAAAGTGGACGGATGGGAAGGAAACTGATATCGGGAGTCAAAAAGCAAATGAAAAGCAAAGCAGGCATTATGCAGCAGTGATGCACCCTGGGAAACAGGAAGCGGGCACCAAAAAAAAAAAAAAAAAAAAAAACTAAAACAACACCACACATCCTCATGCAAATGCGTTGGAGCTTTTTAGCTCGGCTTTCGGAGACAGAGCTCGAGTCCACCTGCCGTGTGTGTGTGTGTGTGTGTGTGTGTGTGTGTGTGTGTGTGTGTGTGTGTGTGTGTGTGTGTGTGTGTGTGTGCGTCTATAACAAATATATTCATGTTGTGGCGACATCGTGGGGATTCACCTCCCATGTGAGGGACGAAAAGTTATGGCCAAAATACAAGAAAAAAACAAAGAAAAAAACAACAACAACAACAACCCAGAAACAGCGAATTTGAGGAGATAATAACTGAACGACGGGAGACGTTTTCTCTCCCCGCAGCTCGTTAAATTTACTCAACTAGAAAATCTTAAAAAAAAAAAAAAAAAAAAAGCTGGTTTCAGTCGAGAAAAGTAAACTCTGATAAATGTTCAAAGATTTAAAATTTGTAAAATAAAAAAAAAAGAGAAGAAAATTATGGTTTTTAGAGCAAATTACTTGAGAAACACTGAATATTTGTAAAAAAAACAAACAATTATTTGTAAAGAAGCCGACCTGTTTCTGTCTTTCCAGGTCAAAACACCTGTTTTTATTTGAGGCGTCAAGACAAATCAAACCTTAAATGAATCGAGACTAAAGTCCTCTTTTCTTGTGACTCAGTTTCAGGGAGCATCCTGCTTAATACTGTTTGTTTATCTGATTTGAAGTTATTTTATCTGCTGCATTCAGCACTTCCTGTCTATGTGACGGGTCAGATTTCATTTCTATTTAACGGCTGTATTTTTTTTTTTTATCCTTTTCCTGTGTTTAACCCCACAAAAGCTGGGATTCTTTTTTTCTCTGTAACAAAAAGCGAGAAAATGCTTCAGTTTTACTGAACCGGGGTCGTTTGTGAGCTCCGAATAACTCGTGATAAAAAAAAAGTGAAGAGAAAAAAAATGGGAAAGAAATGCGACAAATAACCTGTTGGGCTCTATTTTAGCCCCGAAGCGTTAAAAAAGGAACAGAGAAGGTCCAGATCCTCTTACTGATTCTCTTAATTAATCCGGGTTTGTTTTAGACACGATGAAAAAAAAAAAAAAGGTGACTCATCATCTTCTCCCTTTAAAAAAACACATCAGCTTTTAACTTTTTTTAACTTCTCTGCAGAGGAAACAGAAAATGTGTGTGTGTGTGTGTGTGTGTGTGTGTGTGTGTGTGTGTGTGTGTGTGTGTGTGTGTAACCTAACTAATAACGCGCCTTTAAAACAACAGTAAAATCCCGCAGCACCGACTCGAGATCAGCTTTTTGTTTGTCGATCACGTTTCGCTGACTAAAGATAAAAACGCATCCGACCACGCCTCGTTTTTAACACACAAACACACTCTCACGTATTCATTTACTATTTAAACCATGTGGGCGGCTGAACGGGGAAAACGACAACTGATCTGGGAGCTTCTTCTTTTTTACTTCTTAATACGGACGATGGACAGAGTGACTACAGAGTTGCGCTTGATTGGCATCTTGCTTCGCTTCTCCCGCTACGCTCAGTTGGCCCGTTAATTAGCTCCACTTAGTAGAAATGAAAAGTTAATCTAAAGCAACGGACCTGCTGTTACGAAGGTTATGACGTCGATTCGGCTTCACGGTCGCTCCTGAGGCCGCTTATCTTCCAGCCGTGTTTTGGGATTCAGCCTTCACTTCCTGATAAAAAAAGAAGAAAGGTGGACACAATATTAGAGACACAATAATGTCCGACCGTTAAAACAACAGTTTCTTCACGAAGGTCGGATTTATTTGCAAAGTGTTTAAAGTGCGTCGGTTTCAGCTCGGCGATAAACCGCCGACCGCGTCGAGTCGGTGACATCACAAATCTCCCCGATCTCACTCTGGTTTTATTGGTGTTCGTATAGTTTCGACTGACAACGACTACATGTAACACCTCTATTAATACCACTGTGGGCATTTCTGGGGAAAGTTTCAGTTCCACCAGCCATGATCTTCTGCATCATTTTTGTCTTTTCCTCTCGTCTGTGTTTAAAATGTGACTCTCAAGCTGACGTTTTCAGTTTCTGATTTGCCCTGCTTCTTTTTTTTCTTTTTAAACCTGACAAGGTTTAAAGGCGACCTCGGCCTCAACAGTTGCTCTGAATTAAACCTCCGACGTCTGAGATTCTGGACGAAAACCTCTTGCACTTCTGTTCACACGTCTCTGCAGACAAAGCCGCTCGCCGCAGCTGTCGCTCTGCACACAAACACAGAAATGAATAGAGATTTATTACACCGTTAAATCTTTTCCAGCTTAAAAATTAACATAAATATTTATCTGCGGTTATGATTAATTGTTTTTTTTAATAATCAGTATCCGCCGCTGAAACGCCTGCATTGGGGAAAATACTTTGCATGCACGTCCTCATGCATGCTGCAGTGGAAACCTTTGAGATACTCAACTGCTAACTTTCTACACTTGAGTCGTCGGCATCGTTTTCAGTATTGCTTCTTTTTTTTTTTTTTTTTTTTTTGGTCTCTTTTTCAGCCATCAAGGAGAAATACAACGACTGGACGGAGTTCCTCATTCAGGACCTGACGGGCTCCAGGACGGCGCCGGCCAACCTGCTGGACGGGGTGAGTGTGTGTTCACACCGGGGAAGAATCACCGTTCATATATTAGTATTTTAATGGTCTAACGTTTCTGTTTCTTCTTCGTTAATTACGTTCTCTGACGGAAAAATATGTTTTTTGTTGTTTTTTTTGCTCGTGAAGCTCTACAGGACGAATAATTAAAAAGTCTCGATTAAAAAAACCCGACTTTGGGCATTTTGAAAGCGCTGGACGGCGGTTTCGTTGAACCTGAACCCCTTCACGTGACCAGACTTAACAACCGGTGAACGCGTAGTTGCGGCCGGCAGACGTTAAAGTGGCGTCGCTCTTCTCGTCTCGTTATATTTCCCCGAATGTCAAATTACTGCTTTAAAAACGGGGAAAAAAAACACAAAATGAATTCCACACAATAGAAACAAAAGCACCACTTATGCAAACGGCTTAAAAAAAAAAAAAACCTGCCACCTTTTCTGACACTTTGTCGTTTTAATTTTTTTTTTTTATTTCTGTTGCAATTAACACTTTAAAAAAAATGCTAAAAGCCAAATTAATAATGTCTCCTTACTGTTACTTCGCGTGTCATCGTTGGACCGATCTCAAGGAAACAGCTAGTTTTGTTCTTTCTTCACGCTTCCTTCTTTTTGTCACCTCTTTTGAGCAAATAAAAAAAAAAAACCACCGGTCTCTCCGTCCCTCTCAGCCTCTGCGAGGGAAGAACACGGTGGATCTGATCGTCGGCGGCTCCGTCTTGGAGCTTCAGGACGTCTCCTGACCCGTCGCTGTACTGGCCGGTCCGAGTGATTCAGAACGTGGGCGGGAGGCTGCGGCTGCGTTACGCCGGCCTCGCCGAGGAGCAGCGGGCTCAGGACGCCTGGCTGTTCTACCTGGACGTCAGGCTGCGGCCGCTCGGCTGGGCCCCGGAGAACCGGCTCGCCTTGGAGCCGCCGACAGGTGAGAGTCCGATCGGACCGAAAGCTGCTCGGCTCACAAGGAGCGACGGTGATCCGGCATGTAGAAAGAAGAAAATTACACTAAATAAGCCCACGATGGCCCAAACATCCATGTTAGGAGAGGCATCCGACTGCCTAAAAATAAAACCAGATCTCAAGTGGGTGTTTATTTTCTTTTTTCCTCAATTAAGCTCCTTAGAAAAATAGTCTTTAGAAATTCCCATTCCCAATTTCCATGGTGACAAATTGCTCGCTTTGTCGTACAAATCTTGTAAATATTCAATTTACTATCATGAAAAACGAGGAAATAATCACATTTTAGGAATCTTTGGCATGTTTTGGCTTTAAAACCATTTTAGTGACTCAAATTTTGTTGTAAACGTGGCAGGTTAAAATCTGAGGCAGAAAATGGGATTTAACGGCCCAAAACAACAGGACATGTTGGGTTTGAATGTTTAATGGAGTGGTGGCCTACATGTAGGTTTTTTTAAATGTAAATTTAAAGACAAATTATGGTAAAAAAAAAAATGTTTTTACCCAAACTGTCGAGTTTTATGACACTTTTTCTACGTATTTTTTTGAATACCTATGAACTTTCTCCGTCATGTCTTTGCTGCTCAGCGCTGCGGTCGCTGAAGAACGCCTCCGAGTGGCAGCAGGCGCTGGACGACGCTCGGCTCGACGGACAGAAGAGTCCGTTACCGCTCGAGGTGTTCAAGGTGAGGCGCTGAAGTTCACACACATCTCCGTTTCCTGTGAAAGTGTGTGGTTGGTTGGTTGGGGTGTGTGTGTGTGTGTGTGTGTGTGTGTGTGTGTGTGTGTGTGTGTGTTGGCGTCCAGCCAGACTGCAGGACCACCTGAGGGAACTGACGTGTTGCCTCTTTCACCTTTGTTATTGAATGTGGCTGATTTATGATGTAAAGCCCAGAGCATGAGCGGTGGCGGTTTATTCTACAGCTCTTTAATGTATTTATCATTTTTACGGGAAGGAATTTGATGACTCGATGCCAATTAATACGGGGGGAAAAAATGCATTTATTACCAGAAACGGGTGGAAAATTTCAGGTTTTTGCATCATCAGCTGACCTGCTGTGAAACGACCTGAATACTCAGTAGTTTATAGAAGCAGTTCATTTGGAGCCGTACCAGTTGAGCACGGTTTTGCATTACAGAGTAATAGTTTGGGAAAACCCAAATCCAAGAAACCGATTCAGCAAAGATAAAGAATACATTACGATGAAACAGATCAAATGTATAGGAGGAGAAAATCTTTAGATATAAACTGTAATATTTGTATATACGTTTTTCTTCTCTATCGCTGGGCTTTTGAATTGTACTCTTACGCAACTTCATTCTTGCGCTTGAATTCTGCCGTCACTCGCATTAGCAGAGGAGTTTCTTTACATTAACACAAAACCAGGACCTGAGTCGGGTTGTTGTTTTTGTTTTTTTCGTCCTATGTGTGGAACTGCAGTGATTTTGTGCTGGACTCCGGCGTGGGTGACCTCCATTCAGCGCCGTGCTTGAATGCCTCCCGTATAGACACAGACAGAGGACCGAAGCTGCTGCTGCTAATGTTGTGTGCTTTCATGGTGCTCTGCACAAGAAGAGGGGGCAGAAACTAAAACAAACCTAATATGTGGGAGAGAGACGAGCAGCGCGGAGAGAGAAAAAGAGAGTAAACATATATATATATATATATATACATTTATATATATATAAAAAAATATATACTCCTACCAACAAAAAGGCTGGTAGTCAGTAGTTCAAAGAATAAGGAGTGTTAGTGGCAAGAAAAGCCGTCACCTCCTGATCACGGTGTCGTCTAGTCGAAACAGACGATTAAATTTGAATTCCCTTCACAAATGTGCAGCTCCAGTATAGTTTGAAAGGAGAAGCAACCACGAGGCTATAAAAAAAAAGGAAAAAAAAAAAAAAAGAGAACTTTATCGAAATCGAATCCAGCGTGAGACGTCCAAGATTTTCACGTCCTCACAAAATTATTTTTAAATTTTTTTTTAAAAAAAAGGAAGGAAGGCCCAAAAAAAAAAAAAGAAGTCTGGCAGCCTGAACGCATCCTTTTACTGCGACACACACACACAGCAGGGTTTCACATGACCTACATGGTCCCTGCGTGTGTGTGTGTGTGTGTGTGTGTGTGTGTGTGTGTGTGTGTGTGTGTGTGTGTGTGTGTGTGTGTGTGTGTGTGTGTGTGTGTGTGTGTGTGCGTGTGTCATCCGAAGTGGAGCACATTTGTCTTAAAGATCTTGACTTTACTGTGTCAGGACCACGTGGACCTGCCCGAGCACTCCTTCAAGTTGGGGATGAAGCTGGAGATGGTTTCTCCGTGGGAGCAGCTCCGGATCTGCCCCGTTTCTGTCACCAAGGTAAGTCGGACTCCCAATAAATAAATAATAATAATAATAATAATAATAATAATAATAATAAAAAAAATTAAAAAACCCGCTGACAACAATGTCTTATGGAAGAAAGAAAGAAAAGACAAGAAAAAAAAAAAAAACAAATGCAGCTGCTGGTATTATTGTGGCTTTGGATTTTTTGCGTGTTTGTTTCCAGGCAGGCGGCCTTGTTACTCATGTTTTTGGATTCCAGTCGCTGGAATCCGCTTGAAAGTCTCTGGGAAGTCGACTTTCCAGCGCAACCTTGAATATTTTTATCTGTGATACATACTGATGCTGACTTTTAAAAAAAAAAAATTTTACGTAGACATTTTTCTCAACAGTTTTTATCGGGTTCCTTAACTTAACAGATGAATAA
>NW_027211030.1:75000-173940 GCF_029030835.1 Brachyistius frenatus
TACAAGACGAACGAATATGAAAAGTTGAAGAAATACTTCACATTTGGAGGAGCACACTTGACTGTTGGTTAACACAAGCGAGTTAAAAAAAATAAAATAAAAGGGAAATTATGTGGAATTAATTATACACGTTAGGCACTAAATATGCGGTGAAACTAGATTTACTTCTGTGACAAAATGCAAATTTCAAACACGTCTCACGGTTACTTGAATGTCGTGCGATAAGAGCTCATACCTGGTCATACAGGCTTTACACCGTCGTGCCAACAGGCTTTCCTGATCATAATCTCATCGCTCAGGCATCCTGACGGGGCTGACCAATCAGCGATCAGTGGGCGTGGCTAAGTGATGAACGATGTTTAAGTGTTTGTTTAGAAATGCAGCCAGTCTTATTTAACCAGGTTAAAAAAAAAAAAAAAAATTGAGATCAAGTCTCTTTTTCAACGGCGACCCAGTTGAGAAAGCACATATTTGTTTTGAATAATATTCCTTCCCGGATTTCGCGCGTGCGGGAAGTTTACTTGAAGCGTGACCGTCTGCGTGTTTGTTGTTCTCCATCCGAGGTTCGGCCAACGGAAGATACTGCTGCTCCAAGATCTTCGTCAACCACCGCTGTTTCTCGGGCCCGTACCTCAACAAGGGACGCATCGCGGAGCTGCCGCAGGCCGTCGGACCCGGGAAATGCACTCTGGTCCTCAAAGAGGTGGGCTGATGTCGGAGGAGGGGGCGGGGGGTGGGGGTGGGGGGGAGAGGAGAGGAGAGGAGCAGGTTTAATCAAAGACTTCCACACTTTCAAAAGGGAGAGGAGGGCCGACACAGATTGAACGAGGGGGAGGAGAGAGAGAGCGAGGAGGGGGTGAAAGATGGAGGGCGAGGCAGCGATGTCTTGTTAACCACCTGCAGTCTCCCAGCAGCACCTTTGGTTTTTAATGTGAGGAGCTGTCAGTCAGGCGTGTTTACACTCATACGCCGTCACAGAAAAACAAGACTCCCTAATTTCTCCCGAGACGCCGTGTCGCTCGCGTGTGCTCGTTTTTTTTTTTGTTTGTTTTTTTCTGCACGCGTGTGCGACAGTTTAGTCCGCGCCCGTCTGATCCGTGTTTATCCTCTCCGTTTTTGTTGTTTGGACCCGCCTTCGTGTTTTGCACTCCTTCTTCTTCTTTTTTTTTTCATTTTCGAGTTTTGTGCTTCTGGCCTGCAGCTGCTGAGCATGCTGATCAACGCCGCCTACAAGCCCGGACGAGTCCTGAAGGAGCTGCAGGAGCTGGAGGATCCGAGCTGGGACTGCCAAGAGGAGACCCTCAAAGCCAAGTGAGGAAGAAAAAAAAAATACAACAAATAAAAACACACAAACACACACAACAAACAAAGCACTACATATTCTTCTTCCCGTTTCGGCTCATTTTCAAACAGATTTTCCATCTTAAAATCCTGACAAATCTTCTTTCTCGCGGTCGAGCTGCTGCAAGTTTTTCTGCCGTTCTGCTGCCCTCCGTTGAATTTTTAATGTTATTTTTTTTGTCACTGCGGTGCTTTTTTTGTTGTTGTTGGTTTTTTTTTTTCTGGAAGGTCTGCATTTTCATCCGCTGCTCGGCTGCAACGGAGTCAAATTATTCCACAGCTTCAGGCTGCGTGTTTTTTTCTTATCAAACACGGCTGAAACACGAAGGAACGAGCCGGTCGGACGCGGCGGTGACTCGCCCGCACGGCGCAAACGCTCAAGAAGTTCCTTTTAATTCTGCCGCGCGGAAAGCCGATGTAAATTGAACGTTTTTTTTTTTTTTTTTTTTTTTTTGGATTGATTGTTTTGTCCGACCAACAGTTCAAAACCTAAGATCCAATTTAGAATCATATAAAACAGAACAAACAGTTGGAGTCGCGTGTTTTGGAAGTTTGCTTGAAAAAAAACAAAAACAAAAATAATGCCAACTATTAATCAATGAACTGACTGATCATTTCAGCTCTATTTTTAATCATAAATTTGGTTATTTATTAGTAACTTCTAAAACCTGAAAACGACAGAAAGAGTAAAAACTCGCAGCTCTAATTTGCATTTCTGTTCGACTCTGTCCCTTTAGTTCAGTAAAGTATACACTGACATTAGTTTGCAGGTTCAACGTTTACTTTCCCACAGATCAGCTCACCTCTCCTGACTTTAACCATTAAAGTGTGATATTGCAGAATTGAAGCGCTGCTTCTCTTTTTTTGGTGATGCCATCATCACCCAGACTCACGGCTGATCCGCTGAAACAGCCCACTTCCACACAATTACAGCGCCGGCAATCACCGTCCTTTGTTAGAGTGCCGTGATGGATCGCAGATAGTTTAATTATCATTTGTCCTCATAAATAAAAGTGTAATCACGACACCCCCCCCCCTCCTTTCCCCTTCCTACCCCCTCCTTCTCTCTCTTTTTTTTTTCTTCCTCCCTCCAGATATAAAGGTAAAACCTATCGCTCCACCATTCGGATCGTCCGGCTGGCCGACCAGATCCCGGAATTCTGCCGTAAAGTGTGCGTGAAGCTGCAGTGCTGCCCGAACCTCTTCAGCCCCGTCCTCGTCACCGACAAGTGCCCGGAGAACTGCTCCGTCCAAACCAAAACCAAATACAGTGAGTGCCTGTAAATACGCTTCTGTGAATAATTGCCCGTGACGAGGCGCCTGAGAAGTTTTCTGGGTTTCGGTTGCATTGTTTATTTCTTTCTCCCCAACGTCTGCTCGGCCGTCCGCAGCCTATTACTACGGGAAGAAGAGGAAGCTCTGCAAGCCGGCGGGAGGAGAGGAGATGGCGGAGGGGGAGCTGGCCAAGCCCACGCGCCGCAGGAAGAAGAGGAAAGCTATCTTTGTGCAGAAGAAGAGACGCTCGTCCGCCGTGGACTACACGCCTGCCGGCTCTCCGCAGGTCAGACAACACTTCCTCCCGTCGGTCTGACTGACTGACTGACAGCAGGGTCCCCCCCACCTCCCCCTCCCCCCCTCTTAGGGGTTTAAATATCAACAAACTAAATGTGGCGAATGCGTGAGGAAGAGGAGGAAATGTTTAATGGAGAGGATCACGTGACAGTCTTTCATTTAATCTGTGGCATTTCCTGCACGCAGATGCTTTTGTTCCCTGACGGTTTGAGGAAGTTCTTCCTGCACGGTGGAAAATGAGGGCCGATGCAGAAGTGACTTAAGTTGCGATACCACCGAGTGCCACTAGGGGTCGGCTCCAAAAACAGCCTCCGGCTCCATAGACTCCCATTTAAATTCTCTCATGAAATGCTCAGTCAATAAAATGTGTCCATCGGTTATCTCGGTGTTGTTAGCTAAAGTCACTCCTTCTTCTTAGTTTTCTGGAGGTCCATCTGAAAATAATCCCTCATTCATTAGAAAAGAAGATTCAAGAAGACCTGTTTTTGGGGGCGTGTCTGTTTGATTGACAGGCCCGTGGTGCAGTCAGGTTACGGCTATCGGTGGGGGGGGGGGACGTAGTATCCCACAAACCAAAAGTTTCACAACTTATACGTGTAAATATAAAATGAATGTATGCGTCCACTTTTAAACTTAGTCACCATCAACAAACAAAAAAAAGAGACGAGAAACATCTGCCATCGTCTCACACCAGTGATTTCTGCAAAGCTACAGGGAGACGAACCTCCAGGAGACACGACGTTAGTTACCGACAGCAGGAAGTGTTCAGATTCAGAAGATGCTAAAACATTCTTAGTAAAAGTAAACGTTGTGTAGCAAGATGCGCTTAGTCTTATTTTTAAATTAAGGCTTATTAAAGGTTTCCACCTACACAAGCAGGATGAGGACTGCAGATGTAACTGTGCTGTTATACAATAATCTGCAACATTATTAAACACTGATGACATTTAACAGACCGAGAAACAGATCGATCGATTGAGAGTTAATTAAATGAATCTTCAGTCGCTGCCCAGAAACCTCAAATATTATAAAACAAAGCAGCAGAGAGGACAAAACCAGGAAATATTTGGCTGGGACAATTCCCATTAATTAACTAATCACTGATTTATTTTCTGTTAATGAAGTAAAAATCTGTTCCGCTGTAGATCTGTGTGAGTTCTGGGGTCCAACGGATTTAAGTTCATCACAGTTTTCATATTTAAGAACTCGGAGGGAAAAACATTTTCAATTCAACAGAGAAGAATTAAAAAGCCTCACGAATCTGGATGTTTTCTTAAATCGAACCCCCGATGCAGCGACTCCTCTCTGAACTCTGAATCTCCGTCCTCGCCGGAGGGAATCTGAAACTACCGAGGTCAACGTGAGTCACGACTAACGTCACCGAGCAGAAACTTCACCCTCCTCTCGCTTCTTTCTCTGCTCGGCTCGAATGTCTCCTCCCGTCTCGGAGACGCCGGCGGAGTGGGACAGCTTTCAGCCAAAAACAAAAACATGTCGACAAAATATCGTGAAAACCTCGTTCGTGGGGACTTAAAGGCCTCCTTCCCTCCGGGTGTTTGTTGTTTTTTTAATAACAGCTAACCGTTTAACACAAAAAGCTATTCAACTTGAATGTTTTTCCTCCAAAACACGGAAAAGTTTAAATATGAGCATCTCCTCATGTGAAACTGTTCATAACGGTCAGAATTAATCTAATTTAATGAGCATCACGCAGTATATCTGAAATATATTCTGTATTCTGTAATTAATATCATCTCAAAAATGAGTTTGAATAACATTTCAAATGGATCGAAGTGATATCTGGAGCACCTCCTCACCTCCAGCTCGCTCCCTCCTGCAGGACAGCGACGAGGGAGACGAGGACGACGAGCTGACGCTGCAGTCGGGCAGCGAAGGCACGAGCTCGGAGCCCCGCGACGACCACACCGACGCGTCCTCGGTGGAGGTGACCAGCAGCCGGCCCCGCCGGGCCGCGACGCTGCGGCGGGCCGTCAGCGCGGGGAACATACCGGCCGGCCAGGAGGCCCCCGGGAGCCGCCGGAGGTCCACGCGCTCGCTGTCGGCCTACAACCAGAGCAACAATAAGTACCAGCCGGCCAAAGGGCAGGACGTGCAGGTGAAGATCGATCAATAAACTGATTAGTTCGGGGTCTAGAATCAGCTCCATCAACACAGTGTCTTAGAAACAGTGTGTCTAATGTGTGTGTGTGTGTGTGTGTGTGTGTGTGTGTGTGTGTGTGTGTGTGTGTGTGTGTTCAGGTGGAGGAGGAGGAGGGTCAGCTGGTTCTGGACAGGAACCCTCTGGAGTGGAGCGTAGACGAAGTCGTCCAGTTCATCAACTCCACTGACTGCGCTTCTCTGGCCAACATCTTCCAGGAGCAGGTACACGTACACACACACACACACACACACACACACACACACACACACACACACACACACTGAATTGTTGAGTGCTTTTTTATTTATAAGCGTTTGGACAAACACATCACTGCAAATTACTGCTATTAAAAATGAATGCACCTCATCTTTCCGGCGGTCCGTCATCCAATCTGAATATGTTGAAAAAGCCAGCGACCTCAAATTGTCTTAAAAATAATTTTTATTATTTTCAGAGACTGTAATTATAATCTTGAATTAGTTATTAATTTTTTTTTTTTTTTTTTTTTTTAAATTGGTGAAGTAACTCCAATCGGACTTTCGATGCTACCGCTAACAGAGCGCTAACAGAAAGTGTCGATTTTTTTGGCGCCGGAGAGGACAAACGATCACAACAGTCGTACGCCGTTGCCACGGCAACCCATGCAGATAGGCCGGTGATGTCTGGAGACACCACGTCCCGTCAGCTGACAGTCTGTCCTAAAGATCTGATCTGAGGAACAAAATCTGATGAATCTAAACTAAATCTTCTTTTAAATCTATTAAACTTTTTTTATTTCTATCTGTTGCTTTCACACTTTGTCTCGAAGCCTTTTTTTTTTTTTTATGTTTTTTTTTAATGTAAAAGCGGTTTGACTTGTTGCTGAAAATGTGCCACACGAATAAACTCGCCTTTGCTTTTTGATTTGCAAGAACAAAAGCAAGACGCGTGATCTGAAATAAATAAATATGAATGAAAAGCTTCAAAAGCCAGAATCAGAGAAGCTTTTAAATACGAACTAAATATGAAATATGAATGTGTGTGTGTGTGTGTGTGTGTCTCCTCCTCGTGGGCAGGACATCGACGGTCAGGCCCTGCTGCTGCTCACGCTGCCCACCGTCCAGGAGTGCATGGACCTGAAGCTCGGGCCCGCCATCAAGCTGTGTCACCAGATCGAGCGCGTCAAGGTTGCCTTTTACAGACAGTACGCCAACTGACGGGACAGGAAGTGACCCGCCGAAACGCCCGCTCAGGCTGGGGGAGGGGAAGGAGGGCGTTGGATTTAGCTAGAAAACTTTTTTTGTGGATTTTTTTTTTTTTTTTTAAATCGTGAGACGGGATCGGTCGCGTCGGGAAAAAAAAGCTACAAAGCCGAGAGACGACAGGAGGACGTTTCCCCACGAGGAGCTGAAGGATTTCTGGGATACTTTCAGTGTGAAGATGTTATGCAGTACTCATAAAATAAATAAAAAAACAATAATATATATATTAAAAAAAAAAAAAAGAGAGAAAACACGTCACCGCCGCCGACTCCGGCAGAACAAAACACACGGAGTCCATCCGTGTGTTTTGCTGATCTGTGAAGAAGTTATGACGAGAAGCTGAGGACTCGTTTGTTTATTTCTTACTTTTTATTTCCATTTTATTTGTGATAGAGGAGCATCATAGCATTTAAAAAAAAAAAAAAAAAAAGAAGATAAATCATGAAAGAGTTCTCCCCTTTTTTTTGTGTGACGTAATTGGTTCTGGGGGGGGGGAAAAAAATATTTGAAAAGTATTTAACGAGCCAATAAGTAATATATTTGGAATATTTATTATCCCTATTTATAAAAGGAGAAATCTATCTATTCGGATGAGGAGAAATTAAATTGGAGACTTGTTTGTGTCACGGTTTCAGTTTTCAGTGGAACAAAACAGGAACCAGGATGTGCATTAAATTTACACCTCAGTTTGTGATTAAAAATGAAACCGGCATCCCATCTGTTGCTCAAGAGAAAAACACCCGGAAATAATTATGTTCTCTTCTCATTGTTACACATGAAACAATCATGTCAAGCTATTTTGTGTCCATCTATGCAATTGTGTTGCAGATATTTTTGATAAGTGAGAAAATAAATTTCTATCGATTTTTACCTCTTTTATCTCCTGCGCTTTCCTCTTCAGTAAAACAACGTTTTTCCGGTTACAACTTCTGCATGTTTTACATTTCCAGTTGCAACTGCAGGTCCGCTTACTGTCTTTTTTTAGTGAAGTAACTGTGACGGTGAATTTACAGTGTTGGCTCATAATTATCTAAATGTGAAGTTAAGGTCTGCTGGATGAGCGTGTGGCGGGTTAAGGGTTAACAGATGCTCCCTGCTGCATGGTGACATGTAGGAAGTCAGACACGGCTGCGGTTAACACAACAAACAGAGCGACGCACAAAGTCGACAGTTTAAAGAGGAACCGCACTGCTGCTCTGTAAAACAATCAAATGACCCGCTGGTGCTTTTTTAATTTTTTTTGTTAACTCCTTCAATTAGAAATTACTGCTGAATTATCAATTCATCTCCTCACTGATTACCTTTTTTGCCGATAAGAGGGAGCGTGAATAACCGAGTGATATAACTGTAATTTAACGGTGTCGAATCGTAATTAAGAAAATTGCTTATGAAGCATTAACAGCCCGCAGACTTCAACCGGTATCATAAAGTAATAAATGCGGTAACAATGATGCCGCGCGTCATCGAGTCACAACCGCGTCTTACGTGCAGCAGCGGTTGCAAGAAAAGTTTGAGTAGATCGAGTAATTTGAAATTTTTTTTTTAAAAAAATAAACGCGTGATTAAAAAGTGTGTGAAAACTAATTTAAAAAGTGAGCAGAGACGTCGAAATAGTTCAAAGTAGAAGATGAATGCTTAGAAAAAGTTCGCAAACAGTAAATGAAAAATGGTGGAAAAAGTAAGCTTGATTTGGTCAATAAGGGGTTAAAAGGTGTTAAAGTACGACGTCTGGACGCGTACGCTAAAAGTAGTGAATAAACTGTTTAAATAGGAAAGCTGGCAGTAATAGATGATGTAGGTGGTTTAAAATAAATAAGCCAAAAGGAGGGGATAAAATCACCAGCGTTTATAATCAATTATCTTTGTGCTTTAGACGGATAAAAAAAATTTTTTTTAAAAATACAGAATATACTTATTATTATTTTAACGGCCACATTTCAGATAGTTACACTCTGACATATACAAAGACCCGAGTCATGAAAAGTCGTCATAAAAAAAAAATCACAAACGTTGTTGAGATGAAAACAAGATGTCAAATTATGTAAATTTTTTATCAAAAATTGCCTTTTTTAATGTAATCTGTGGTTTAATAAAAACAAAAACAAATAACATTGACGGGCACTAATGTATTCTACAAAAACCAGACGGTGCAATTAAAACACGAAAACGAGGGACGGATCTAAAAAAAACAAAAAAAACAAAGCCAAACGCCACCGAGAGGTAGAATTAAAAGTGAAGTGTTGTAAACAAACGCTGCGACTCGTCTCGTTTCCGCCCCGAAACTGAAACGTGTCTTCGCACAAAAAAAAAAAAAAAAAAAAAAAGTTACAATCCATCATCTTTTATTTGAAGGTGCGACCTTGTCACTGCCGAGGCTAGCCCGAGCGTTAGAAAGGGAGTTGGAACTTACTGTGACCTCTGAGAGAAAAAACAAAAACAAAAACAAACAACAACAACAACAAAAACACGTCACCAAAACACTTCCCCAAAAAAGCCGCCGTGATCTCTTCAGCTATTTTAATTTCCCACCCGTCTTCATATTTGTCACCGTGGCGCCATTAGCGCAACGTTTTATTGGCAGAAACAGTTGATGGTGGCAAAATAAAGGAAATTACCCCCCCACACACACACACACACACACACACACACACACCTTGTATGATGGCTGTTTCATGTAGCAACATTATTGGAGATAATCGTGCATGCAAAGCACATGACCCGATTCATTTCGTAAACGTCAGCCGATAGAAAATTCAGAAAAGCAGCGTTTTTTTGTTGTTTTTTTTAAATTCGTGCAGCTGAATTCATTCAATAAGCTTCCTCACACACACACACACACACACACACACACACACACACAAAAAGAAAAGAAAAATAGCTGCTACCTTACACTGTTGCCTGGCAACCTCATATCAAACGTCCGCTTTGCATGCTCTTTTTTTTTTTTTTTTTCCTTCTCGCATCGAGTGTGAATACAAAACTAAAGTCTCGACAGCCGAGTGGCAAAAAAAAACAACAACAACAAAAACAAAAACATTTGGGTGAGAGGGAAGCCCTCAGCAGACGGCCAGTTCTGCGTTTCATATTCGGCTGCTGTGGTTTTAATAGTTTCAGTCGAAGGTGGCGTCGGACGGAAACCGACGGGAGATCACGCAGACGCGTCACGCCTCGTTTCGAGTCGCCGACCGAAGCCGAGATTTTGTCTTGGACGCGGCGACGATCTGGGATTCATCCTTTTTTTTCATATTTCATAACTTGACATAAATATGCAAATTCACAAGTGTTTTGACTATTTGTTTTTTGTTTTGTTTTTTGTTAACACACCTGTCTCAAATTTCCCCCAAATATTTGGCAAAGCGACACAAAACTCCGAAGGACAAAACTTTCTAAAGAAGTCCACTGGAAAACAAAAACAATCCTCAGATGTGGGAAAAAAAAAAAAGAAAGAAACCCTGAATGCGTCTTCCAGCTTGATGAGCCTGTTCGACCTTGTACATCAGTTTATGTATTCATACCTGCCTCTTCATAACCAACGGTCGGGTACTGAACTTCCATTATTTCACGGCACCGGCTGAATTGTTTCAGTTGTTTTCTTGTCGTGAGGCACCAGATTTTAATACCCGGACGACATCCGCACCGACAGGTTTTCATTTTTAAAGCGCATTTATAACGAGGTTTTTCCATCCTGACAGGGTTTCAACGAGAGGCGTTCAGGGAACATCGGTAAATTGAAGCAACGGAAAACAACCTGGGTTAAAAACTCTCCGCCTCGAAAACTAAAGATCAGCAATGTAACGTAAAACTTTGATATATATATTTTTGAGGAACTGAAGTCAGAACCCAGTTAACCACTAATCTATTTCCAGCCACTTAAACACACGTCAACACAGGTAAGTAGAACAACTGTTTTTCCTTTTTGTTGGTCCAAAAAGTGAAACGTTTCGTACACGTCGGGGTTCATTTTCCACCTTTCCGAGGAGTAAAAACAGCCTCGCTTGTTTTCTTGCTCGTGTTTGTTGGATGGAAATAAAATCCCCCGTCCTGAGACCAGACAACAGCGTGGTCTGTTTCACATGATGTTCTGGGTTTTTACTGGAAAATTAGTCCTATCTCTATCTCCTCCTACGTATTAAACCACAGCTGACTGAAATGACCCCCCCCCACCCCCCCTCACCCTCCTCTCTGTCAGTCAATCTGAGCCACTATAAACAAAAATTGTTTACTTTGGTTAAAACTTTATTTTCCACCACAAACTGTCAAAGTCTGCAGGAAACTGATTTAAAGTCTCTAACAGTCATGAAAACTGCATTTACTGCCTCTTTTATTTTATTTTATTTTTTTAACTGCATCACGCTAACTGCCAATCGGGTCGTTATCCCGCAGCGGCTCAGTGAACAGCTTCAAGGACCTCTGCTGTGGGTGAGTCTGAGAGGGAAACAAGGTGGGAGACAGAGGTTCAAGAAAGAGGAGGAGGAGGAAGAGGAGGAGGGATCACAAGTGATCTGAGGTCTGGTGGTTGGAACGGAGAACGATACAGGAAATATTCAGTTTGTAGATAACCTTGATGGCGTCTGTCACAGGTGGTTGCATTGTTGTTGTTTTATTGAGTGTAAATAAAGATAAAACAAGCAAAGTGAGGAAGAGAAATCTTCATGATAATTTTTTTTTTTTTTAAAAAGTGTGTGTGTGTGTGTGTGTGTGTGTGTGTGTGTGTGTGTGTGTGTGTGTGTGTGTGTGTGTGTGTGTGTGTGTGTGTGTGTGTGTGTGTGTGTGTGTGTGTGCAGTGCATATTTAATCAACATTAAAATGTAAATCTGCTCCAGTTACTGCCAGAATGTTAAAATGTTCAGGAAACCAGTCTCACATAGTAAAACAAAATTTAATCAGCGCTGAAGTATCTGTTTAATCTCACTTCCAAATCGGTTTGCACGGTGCGTTAAACTGTGGGTTACCGTAGCAACAATGTGTTTACGCTTCACACAACGTTATCACCTCGCTGAACGGCGTCTACGAGGCACACTTCAAAAATGGGAAACGCCGACATATTTTTTTGTACTACGCGCATGCAGCTATACAGAAAAAACAACAACACGGAGGTATTATTATTATTATTTTTTTTTTTCTTTTACATTTCACGCCAACAATCGGCTAATTACCTGAAAACTGAAAAGAGCAGAATGAAACGTTATCTCAGCCGCCATCAATCCACTGTTTGTCTAATCGGGAATTGTTGTCGCGTCCTTTAAAACCGGTTGAAAACCTGCCAGCGTCCCTCGCAAGTCATTAAAACGCGTCGCACGGAGCCAAACTTGTCAAAACACCCGTCACAGTCGTTGAGATCCGAACGACCTCACGAGTCGACGCAAATCAAGAGTTAATGAAGTCGCCCGGGCGCGGCGGAAAACATCCACTTCATCACCTGTGAGATTATTACACCACCAACGAATCGTCGAGATTTATATCGTCCCCCCCCAAAAAAAACATGACCACCATTATATCTCCACATCCTGCAAAAGATGATCAAATCAAAATAAAAACACACCATCAACCTGACAACAAACAAACTGAAGAGCCTTAACGGTGTGTTTAATATTGTAACCGTGACGATGCTGACTCGGGGAAAACGTACGACACCTGTGGGACGTGAAGAGAAGAGCGCGGCGACCTCTAAGGGTCGTTGAGGTCGGAGAGCTCGGCGACGACCTGTCAACTCTCAACGTCTCCATCGATCACAAATCATAAAACTGCCCGTGATGTTTTCAGAAATTAAACAAACGGAAATGTTGGAAGTTTGAGCCGTAATTATTCATGACTGACATTCAACCATGTAAACGTCTAAAGGCTTTTGAATGTAAACAAAGAACTGAGGTTGTGGAAAAAAAAAAACTATAATTTGGTTTTAGACTTTTTTTTTTTTTTTTTTTCTGAAAAGAACTGTGGAAGACACAAAAAGACAAAAACACACCGGTGTGTGTGTGTGTGTGTGTGTGTGTGTGTGTGTGTGTGTGTGTGTGTGTGTGTGTGTGTGTGTGTGTGTGTGTGTGTGTGTGTGTGTGTGTGTGTGTGTGTGTGTGTGTGTGTGTGTGTGAGTGTGTAGGTGAGTGTGTATGTTTATGTGTGTGTGTGTGTGTGTGTGTGTGTGTGTGTGTGTGTGTGTGTGTGTGTGTGTGTGTGTGTGTGTGTGTAGGTATGTGTGTGTGTGTGTGTGTGTGTGTGTGATGTGTGTGTGTGTGTGTGTGTGTGTGTGTGTGTGTGTGTAGGTGAGTGTGTGTGTGTGTGTGTGTGTGTGTGTGTGTGTGTGTGTGTGTGTGTGTGTGTGTGTGTGTGTGTGTGTGTGTGTGTGTGTTTTCGCACGCACACACACACACACACACACACACACACACACACACACACACACACACACACACACACACACACACACACACACACACACAATCACTTGCATTGCACTGCAGACTTGAAATCTAGGTCATGTTAACACACACACACACACACACACACACACACACACACACACACTGTGTTTAAAGGCTCGACAGAGAGAGAGAGAGAGAGAGAGAGAGAGAGAGAGAGAGAGAGAGATGTGATGAAGACGAGGCTCGATCTGTCAGCTCACCACGGAGCTACTTCAGACTGCTCACTAAATCCACCCTCTCTAAAAACGCCGTTAGATTTCATCATCGTTTCGCCGCTCGCAGCCTCTCAGAAGCAGCTTTTTGATGAGGTGTTGAGTTTTTTTTGTTTTTTTTTTTTTTCCTTCTTCCTCTCTCTCTCTGTTGAAGCCCGTTTCTTTCTCTGTGTCGACTGTGACTCGTAGCACACCAGAGAAAACGTGTGAACTTGTTGCAAAGTGAGCTGCGGGTTAGAAGTGTAAGCAAGTTTTTGCAGGTGAAGAAAAAAAAGAAAAAGAAAAAGAAAAAAAAAAAGGCGGCGGGGTTTTAAGGCGTTTTTTTTTTCAACGGCATTTTGAAAACCACAAATACAATTTAAAACGGTGTCCACATCACAGAGGGGGCTCTTATTTCTGTTTTTAAAATTATACAAAATATTTTCAGTCAGTAAGTGGCAAAAATCTTTTGTTCTATTCATAAAAGTCATGGAAACAGACGCGTCTTCTATTTATTGGATGTGCAGATATAAAACTGGTAAAAACACGAGGTGGTGTTACTTAATGTTCCTGGAGCTGCTTTGATCACGCTTTTATGCAAAGACGTGGGATAATGGTGAGCAGCCTGAAATAAGACATGCAACACGCAAAATGCATTTATGTGCATTTAGAATTTGTGCATTAAGTATAAATGCCATAAATGGGACCCAAAACAAGCGTAAATATTCACACGAAAAAAATAGGTTTTTATGCCGACTTACGGTGGAAAGGCTGTCGTATAAAATTTGATGCCTTCATGTCTTTTTAATACATTTAAATCATTTGATCTACTCATATAAATTAACAGTCGCATAAAGCAATTTCGTGGACTGCTAAACTTTTCAGAGATTTTACACGGCGTGTACAAGTATAGAAAAGTCTTGGGGAGCATCACAGTGACAAAATACTGGGAGCTCATAGGTCCACTTACGAGTCTTCATACAACAGACGGACGTGGCTTCGTAATAAAGACAAGTGATTTCAGTCTTTTTTTAGTTAAATACAGTCTTTCAGTAGATCCTGCAGCACCGACTGCTGTTGTTATTGTTTATTTGGACATCAAATCAATTTTATATCCTTATATAGATTTTTTTTTTTGATCGTTTCTCCGTGTCCCGTCTGGACGTTGGTGCTGAAGGTCAGTTAAAGTCACCCGAGTGATGTCTTGTCTTCATTTAAGCCCGTCTTTTTCTTCTCTAACGCCACACGAGACTCAAAATGTCTCCGGATGTGTTCAACACTGGCATCTCAAAATAGGAACCTCTCGCTGTTTTTTCTGCTCAAGCAACTGGCAGCTAAAAAAAGCCTCACACTTACTACTCGTTTTAAAGAAGACCGCGAAGAGCTGCATAATTCAGTAGCTGCAAATGGAGATCTCTTCACATGATCCTCTAACTTTGCCCAGTTTCTGCAAGGAGACAAAAACAAAACAAACAACAACAACAACAAGGATTAACAAAAACCATCTCAAAAATTCAAAGAGCATCAGCGGGAGGAGCGCTTTTTGTCTTTCAACACGTAGTTCCCACTCCTGCATCCAAACTTGTGCACATTCCTGCCTCTGGGAATAATAATCTGTCTTTTTTTGTTGTTGTTGTTCCTCTTTCCTAATGAATAGCACAGAGAGATGCATGTATCCCCTTCTGCATCCACCAGATCGCAATCGGAATCCGGCAAGGCATGTCTCATAAATTATGCGCTCCCTGAGCTTTTGATAAGCTAATAGATGCCTGAGTGGAAGCAAATTGATGCCGCGCTCATGTGATTCAAGACGGAGAGACACGATTCAATATTGATTAATGTTTAGCGGGGACTGAACGGCGGCCTATCTCCGACATCACACCTCTGTTTATACGACAGAGCGGTTTCCTCCTCTATTGTTCATTATTCATTAGTCATCTGGACTGCCTGTGGGACTCCCTCCCATCTGCTCAGGCTCCATTTCCATATGCCTGGCTCGACCAAGCGAGGCATACATCTGATATGTGGAGAGAGAGAGAGAGAGAGAGAGAGAGGGTATAAATTCTCCTTTTTTTTTTATTCCCTTCATCTCTCTTTCATAAGGTAATGCATTCATTGATGTTATCATCGGGGGGAACCAATGAAATGATAAAAATGGAAATAAATTGCTGCTTTGAACGGGAGACGGCGGAGCGGTGGGACACAACAGGACCGGTGTGGGTAGAGAGAAGTGTGCAGAAGAGCCGCGGGTGGGAGGGAGTTTTAAAAAAGAATAGAAAAAGAAATGTATAATTAGGAGTTGGCCGAGCAGCCTGCCTACACGGAAAAAAAAAAAAAAAAAAAAAAAAATCACGCTGAATAATTTTAAGACCAGAGCTACTGACAGAAATCTCCTCTTTTCTTTTTTTTTTTTTGTGCATTTTTAATGTTAGTTTTATTATTTATTAACATCCTCACGAGTTCAATCAGGTAGAAACGGATTGTAGTTAAAAAAAAATCTTGAGACATAAAACAGGAACAAAAGGAAAGACTGGTTCTTTGTGCTTATTTTTTTTTTTTTTTTTCAGAAACTGATTTTAATATATTCATGTAGAAAATAGAAATTCAGTAATCGAGTTTCAGCGTTTCTGCATACTTGATACTTCTGATAAATTAAACTAAATTTGCACCAGAGCATCTCCGTGTCGAACTGCTGGGTGTAAAAAAAAAAAAAAAACAGAGCTGCGACTCCAGTGTTTGAAAGTTTGTGATAAAAAAAAAAAAAACAACCTGTAAAACAAAAAAAAAAAAAAAGTCAACGTGAAACCACGGCAACCTTCAGAAAATTGATTTAGTAAATGCCGAGGTGAAATATTTATTTATTATAAGGATGGGCTGCGTTGTCGTGACTTTATTTTGTCTCCCAAAGTTAAGAATTATAAATGTAAATCTTAATCCACCGAGGATCGACGCTCAAAACAAGAAATATGTGCAAGAAACTGACAAATGAAAACGCCGCAGACCTTCTGACCATCTTCTGACACCGTAACTGACATTATTAAATATTATACCCCGATACAAAACGTGACCTCCAGCGGCCCCGCCGACGATAACGTGAACATGCTTAGTTAAAACTCTGCTGACATTTCCATCTAGAAAAACGGCCTCCGGGTGAAGATTTCCTTCAGCGTTCCACTGTAATATTGATCTGGGTGATGCAAGCAGTATGCAATCAATCAATCTGTCTCATATCACGGGCCGTTAATATTGACTGACTGACACCAGATTGAGGATCAGACGCCAAATTGATTTCAGAAACAGAAGCTGTTGTCACCTGAAGTGTAACAAAAGAGAGGCGTCACTCCCGAGGTGGTAAAACTGAAAATCTTTTCATGTGAAAGGAATTGTGAATAAATGATGTAATACGTGTCAGCAGGAGGTTTGCATAAAAACTTTGAAAAAAAAAAAGGATGAGAATTTGAATTAAAGAAGTCCTCAGATCCTTTAGTTCAGTAAAACTACCAACAACAATATAAAAACACTTCTTTACTTGTCAAAGTCCTGCAAACTAAATTTGACTTATTACCAGTAAAATCTACTCATTATGCAGATCAGAGGTCCTTATGACTGATATATTATCGTTACGATGGCTCGTTGGGTTGGTTAGCATTCGAATGATGGCGCTAATTAAGGTGGAGCTCATTTAAATTACTTTATACTGCACGGAGTTAGATTATTTAATCGGTGGTTGTCAGCAAATCACGGCGTGATTAAAGGATCGCAAGCCAAAAAAACGTGGGAACAATTCGCTCAAGCTTGAACAATATGTTGTATTTTATGAGCTGATCACATGTTATATAATCATACTCGTGTAAGGAGCGAGTAAACACAGCAGAGGAAATGTGTATTTGCTGTATCAGTAGAAACAGAGTTGTTTTCCACCTCTGCTCTTTAGATAATGTCGACAGTGTGCTGCGTCTCCAAGCTGAAAAACAAGGCTGGTTTTTGTTCTTCTTCTTTTTCTTTCAGGGAGCCTAAAAAGCTGACAGAGGAGATTCAAGATTTTTTTTTTTTTTTTTTTTTTACCTCACAGCAGCCATATTTTATGAGTCAGTCTCGCTCTCGGTGTCCAAAATAAGGAGGCCGGAGCTACAGCCGATACACAACTTCAGGGCCGGTAGGATGAGAAGTCTCCAAAACTAAAATACTCAAGTACCGAAAGCTGTAACGAATATCACACAAACAGGGACAGTAAACTGCACCATGGAGGGGCCTTAGTGTGTGTGTGTGTGTGTGTGTGTGTGTGTGTGTGTGTGTGTGTGTGTGTGTGTGTGTGTGTGTGTGTGTGTGTGTGTGTGTGTGTGTGTGTGTGTGTGTGTGTGTGTCAGTAACAGGACACTGAACCTGCACTGATGGTCGGGGTGGGGTGAGGGAGTATGGGTGAGGGGGAGGGGAGGGGGTGTCCATGTTTGGCAGGTCGATGTAATGCAGCTCTCCTCTTCCTCACCCGAGTCAGCGAAATTCAAAACCTCACCAGAGTCACAGACGGCACGCTAGCTCGGACCGACATACAGTATCGGGCTAATCTCGGATTTTCATTCGGGATTAGATATCCACCGAGCGTCATCCACTTCTGACCTGACGCAAGTTTCTTCACAGAGCAGTAAGAAAAAAAAAAGTCTATATAATCTAAAGATATTTTACTTCTTACCGCTGGATTTGATCAGTGACTTCATGTTTCATATTGACACTCGTTGCCTCACGGTCGTTAGTCAACGACAAAATTAAAATATATTGCTGCGACTGGCGATTAAATGATGAATTAAATAACAGATAGCAGATTATTCAACAATAAAAATAGTCTATAAAATGTCGTAAAGTCATTAAAAGGTTTTGTCACAAGTTCCCGAAAGCTTAAAGTGAAGAAATCAAACTGCATGACTTGAAGATATTCAATTTATAATGACATAAATCCTCCGACTGGAGAATCTGGAGGCAGCTAAAGTTCCCCTAAAAAAAAAAATGACAAAAGCGATGAATCGATAATCAAAAGAACTGATAATTAATTTTCTGATATTCAACTCATCGGTTCAGCATTATGAGCACACCGACTACATTCGGAGCGTCGAGTAGAGACGATATGAAGCAACGAAAAACAAAAACAAAGCAGGCGTGCTACAAACATAAGGAGTGGTCGTGAACTTTGGACCTTTTTAAAGCATAAAACTCAAGAAAAACTGCTGTTTCACACACAAACACTATATCTATTAAAGCTATTCCCATAATCACTATAAAGATATAAATTAAACCTGAGGCAAAAACAGGAAACTAGTAATGTGGAGATTAAAGCCCCGCAGATTGTTCTATTTTGTTTCCTTGTTTTTTCTTTCTTAGTATTGGTAAATGACATTGAGCTGTTTTAATGTATTTTGTAGTACTTTATTGATCCCTGTGGGGAAACTGGTCCTCTGCACTTTGACCCACACACACACACACACACACACACACACACACACACACACACACACACACACACACACACACAGCCCTGATCAGAGCTGCTGACAGGAGCGTTAACTCCAACATACGTGTGTCGGAAACCAAAAACAAACACGGATAAAACACGATAATCCCGTACAGAAAGGATCTGGTACAACCTGAGGTTTTGAACCCAGGACCTTCCTGCTGCGAGGCAACAGATGATTGATTGCTTCTTTTTTTTTTTTTTTTTTTTTTTTTTTGGTGCCTCTTTTGACTTCACTGCATTTCAGCCCTTTCACATTTACTTCATTTGTTTGGCAGCTGGTTGTAACTACAGCAGTTTCCTCACCGATTAAACAACCGATCACAGTATGAGGTAAAATTAGCTTCACTTCAACCTGCAACGTCAAACACGTTTCACACTGCATCGATAATAATAACCAGACTATTAAATATACAGTCTACACAATGAGCATAGATAGTGATAATAAATGTAATTCTATTTAACGAACACTGATTGCATTGTGTTGTATTATTTTGCACCCACTCTACCGGATGTGTAACACAAGGCTCTGTGATTTTCATGCTCTATTTGTCTCCAATTTTAAAATAAAAATAACATGGAAAAGTATTTTGTCGCTGTCTTCGGTTGAATTCAGTTTCACACTGTGGTTTCACTTTATTTGCATTTAAAAGGTAAACAATTTTTTGTGTGTGTGCTTTTAATCAGCTGACTCCTTCTGTGTCTCCTTTCTGTATCTTCCACCGCTGCACAGCCGTGCTACACTTTAGTCATGCATCAGCTCTCTTGCACGGCACAAAGGTGCGTGTGTGTGTGTGTGTGCGTGCGCGTGTGCGTGCGTGTGTGTGTGTATTCAGGTAGAAGGTGAATATCTGTGGGTTTCCTTCGTAGTTTCATTTGTAGGTCTCGTCCTTTTTTCTTTTTTTTCTGCTTGTAAAAACACTGAGTGGTTGGCTTATAATAATCCATGTGCTGGTATGCAATATGAATGTGCAGGGGAGGGGAGGGGGAGGAGGAGGGGGGGAGGAGAGGGGGTGGGTGGGGGGGTTGTAAAAGATGGCTGGGAGGAGAGAGAGAGAGAGAGAAAGCGAGAGACGGGGGGCGGGGGGGGTGTATCTGGATTGTTGCAGCAGCTGGTTGGCTGCTGGGCTGGTTTCCATGGCAACGCGTGTAAAAAAAAAAAAAAAAAAAAAAAAAAAGAGTACAGGCTCCGTCCCTCAGTCCCGTATCGATGCTCCGTACTAAAGAATAACGTTTTACAATTACATGCCCTCCACTCCCTCTCCCTCTCCGTCTCCTCATGTCTGGATTTCATCTCCTCTCACGACTCAAACCGAGAGCGATTTATCTGAACTGCTCCTTAAAAAAAAACCAACATCTAATTCAAATGGAGACATTAAAAATATGGGGTTTTATTTATAGACAATACCCAGACACTCGTCACCGAATAAAATAAGCCTCCCAGAATAAGTGTTTTGTTTTTTGTTTTTTACCCTGATCTCCTCATCCAGCTGCAGACTCTCCACAGCTTTGATTAGATGGCTGAGGAGCCTCTGCCCTGCTGCAGGAGGAGGAATTTTAGCACAATGCACGGGGAAACCCACTGAAGGACTCCTGCGGTTGTGCTTGGTAAAAAAAAAAAAAAAAAAAAAATAGTTTGAGAAGCAGAAACCACCTACAGCGGGGACTCTCCGAGGAAATGCTATCAAGTCGGCTTCAGACCTGCAGCCAGTGAAACATTATCTCTGCTGACGAACGCAAAGATTCATCATTTGTGCTGAAACTGATAATTTAACAGACCCGGCCAGAAAAACTCAAACTGGACAGACGACCTTTGTTCAAAATGTGTTTGTAATACGATTATTAAGTTTGTGAAATGGTGGAGGAAGCTTCACAAATATGGAAACATGTATTTATCTAATTGTCAATAGACTACACAAGTTTCAAATGAATCAAAGATGTCCTTTTTTTTTTTTTTTTTTTTTTTGAAGAGTAAAACCACTCAATTTTTATCCATTTTGTGGTTTTACACATTTCCTAACATCAGAGCGGTGCTTGGTGTTTTGTACGATCACCTGGCAGCAAATCGAATCCAAAAGCTCCATCGAATAAAGGTTTAAAAAGTAGAAAAGTTAAATGGGCGACAACAGAGCTGTGAAGATTGTCAGCCTTGAGCAGCTGTTACACTGAAGCAGGTTGGCTTCAGCAGGAAATCTGATGAATCACTTCACATTTCAGAATAAAGAAAAAGAAAAAAAAAATGGTGCCGATCTTTGCAAACAAACCCCAAGAAAAGCTGCAGATTTTTTTTTTTTTTTTGGTCAGCTGGGAGGATTTACAGATTGACAAAACATCACTGTTAACAGATTGTCTTCCATGTTAAAATGAGAAGAAAAGAAGGAGCGGCAGCAACAACATGGATTCGGGGGAAATGTGGTCTTTTGGTATTTTTTAGAGAAATACAACATCACTGGCACAAAACCCGCCATTAACATGGTTTATGGGAAGTTCCTTCCCTCTGCGGGGAAACCACACGTCTGTCACTGTTCTGCATTAACAATTCAGTTTGAAGGAATTGTAAAGTTGTCAGTGCGGATTTCTCCTCAACATATTGTTATTATTCTAATACGCAGCGCTCCAACATCTGTGGGTGGATGTGGATAAAACCACAAACGGTGTTCTGCTCAAAGGTTCTGCTGTGCGGACCCACAGCACGTCCAAATCCCACGAGCTTCCCCCTCGGCTCATAGTTAAGGTTGTGAAACTTAAAGCGGCGCAGAGCTTAGTTTCAAAATCTACTACACGACGGGCGGCGGGCCAAGAACAATATTTGGCTGTTTAAAATAACTACTGTTCTGTTCGGCACAGAGAAATACAGCTTCCCAAGAATAACTTATTAAAGATTACCGGCACAGGACAGGACAGTTCAGGATGTCCTATTAAAGTAGAGGACCAGAACAGACAGGGGAGGAGATCAAATGGCACTAAAGTACTTTTTTTAAGAGGACAATATAGGACAGAAAAGGATGGAGCAAGACGCTAGTGGACATTAAAAGAAAGCAGGTGATATATAGAATAAAAAGGACACGACAGTAAGAGAGAGGAAAGTAGTCGAAACTGTAAGGGATGTGATATTATCATGAAAGGAAAGAACGAGACAGAACGGGACAGTAAAGGACAATATAGAAGATAGTACATGACACTAGAGGACAGTAAAGCCCAATGAAGGAGAATACAGTGTTTGACAGCGCAGTGCATTAAAAGGAAAGTACAAGGCAGATCTAGATAGTAGAGGACAATGTAGGAGAGTGAAAGACGGGAAAATGAGAGTATATAATGACACAGTACATTACGAAAGAGTGACAGGATTTAAAAGTACAGTCAAGAAGTGTCCAGGATTGCGCAGGGCATTAAAAGGAAAGAATAAGAGCGTTTTTGTTGGGAGACACTGCTGGACGACACGGAGCCGAAGAGGACTGAGCGGTGGAGGCAGTTGGAGGCCAAAGAAGGACAGTAAAGGACGTTGGCATGGCGGTAAAGCGCAACAGAAAAGCAGCAGTTTGTTCCAAGCTTCTTTTATAATGACCTTGGCGCTATACGTCACAGTGAATTGGAAGATTTAGTAGAAAATAAGAAGGACAATAGAGGCGTAGGACGGCGCAGTGTAGTAGAAGGTAGAGAAAGGTCGTACAGTCATCCCGTGACCCTGCAGAACTCTTTCTTAAAGGTTGCTTATGTTTCTGAGCTGTAAATGATTCATGATTATTTTAGAGGTCTGAAAGTGGCAAAACTCTTCAGTAGTCAATGGGGGGGGGGGGGGCTAAATTGTCATTATTTTCTGCGCTGGTTAGACTCACGGAGTATTTATTAGAGAAAATGCCAGAGAGAATGTGTTCATCATTTCACAACCCGTCAGATTCAGCTCGCGACCCATTTGGGTGAAACCAAAACCACAGGCTGGAAACCCGCTGCAGGAGAGGAGGCACGGCACAGGACAAAGGATGGCAAAGTTCAGACAGCTCAGGGCAGAGCAGCTCGGCACCAGATGATGCAGCAAGGACAACGGCGACATAAACTAAAATACATTAAAGGTCATTAAAGGAGACGACGGTATAAATACTTTAAAATACACCGTGATCTAATCGATGCCATCAGAGGACAAAAGAGAGTAAATATCGTGACACGCGGACCAAGGCGCTGCCTCGGCTTCGTTTACGCCGAGCGTATCGTAATTCTTCTCCGTGGAAGCTGTAATTACCAATTAGGACCGTTTCCTCTGCGTGCATGTGCAGGACTCTCCGAACAATTATCACAGAAAAAATAATTAAATAACAATAATTAAAAAAAAAAAACACTCAAAGGTGCTAAACACTCAGCAGTTATGGGAAGGAAGTGCGACCTCAGCAGCTCAATTAGCACACACGCACAAGCACACACACACACACACAGCTTCTTCTTTTTTCTGCGTTGAATTTTGAACATTTTAACGTAACAAACGTGATGGATGTGATATGTGATATGTGTGTGTGTGTGGGGGGGGGATACATAAATAAATAAATAAATAAATAAATAAAAAAGAGGGAGTATGGGTGGTTGGCAGCCAGGCATGTGCTGCTGTGTTATCTGCACTTATCTCATCTCCTGGTTTGTGATTGGCTGCGGAGACTGGCTGTTTTTTTTTTTCTGCCTCTGAACAGGATGGATGGATCGATGGAGGGATATAACATGATACTGGGGGAAAGAAAAAAAAAACTACATCTGGGACTTCAACGCTTAAAGATAATAATCTAAATGAGCCATTTTATTAACATAAATACAACTTTTATTTCAGCTAAGAGATTTATTATCGATGGGGTCAAGTTGTGACTTTATTATTTATTAGTGGTGATCCTCATCAACATCATCCACCTCGTGTTTGGCAGCAAGCTGCAAAGGTCATTATATGAACACTGGCACCTCCTGGTGGAGAAATTACAAACTGTTATATCTATCATGTCTGCAGAAAAAACATAAAAATATAATATGTCAGTCTGAAATCTTATTTGGCTTAAAACAAGAGAAAAAAAAAATCTGCCAGTTTGGTTGCCATGCAACAATTTCCTCTTTTTCTCTCTTGTTTCTACACGTTAAAACTAATCTATAGAAAACCCCTGAGTGAAATTGCACTTTTTGGGGGGTTTAATAAGAAAGACAAAACATATTTTGCTGAATTGTTTTCCACACAGCAGATACAACGATATGAAGAAAAGAAAAGGCTCGATGTCTCCTGTACTTTGCGTGACTACATTACAAAGCAGAGTATTATTTGGACCTTCAAAGCATAATACAATCAAACATACAGTAACATCGCTGCAGTAAAGTTACTTTACATTCATAATTCAACTTTTTTTTTTTTTTTTTTTTACACTTTTTGTGAGAATTTTTGTGGTTTATTTGGGTTTATGTTGCATTTTATATCGTTTCGTTGTTCTTAAATTAATTAATAAACACACCAAAATCACTGTGACCCTGCACCTCTACAAAAAACACATCAGGTCAACATCTCTACCAAAGTAGTCTCACGTCGCTCACAAGCGCCCTCAACTTACAGGAAAAAAGAAAAAGCAGTCAAACCAACTCTAAAATTGAAATTGCCCTGAAATTAGATTAATTTCATTCTAATTTTAGAAGTGACTCAAACACATAAGCAAAAACGTATTTATTTTTCATTTAAGCTCACTGAAGGTGGCCTCTGACCTGTTTTTCCTTTGTCTTGTTGATTCACAGTTCAGTTTCACTTCATATGTGGGTGGATAGATCAACGTGGCGTTCGTGGTCTCCTCGGAAGTTGCCACGTCTGAGTGAATGTTTTGTCGACGCCTCCTGAAAACAGACACTAAAAGGTCATCTGAGGGATGTAGTTGTAGTTGGGACTCGTCGAAGACCCCAAGGACAATAAAACATCCTTTCCTCCTCTGTTACACCGTTTTATTATACGTCAGGTCGAATTATTGGAAAATATAAATCTCCCACGGTCAGTGAACGCCTCGTCGTGTCACGCTTAAATGCACCGCCTGCACTGCCTCCGGTCTGTCAGACTAACACTCGGATGGAGAGCAGCTTCTGTCTGAGAAACTTCACTGCTGTCTTTTTGAGGTCAGTTCACGTCTTTTTTTTTTATCGTTTCCACTGAGTTTTAAGAGTTTAAATGACGAGTCAGCGGAAAGCAGCGGCAACATGCAGATCTTCACTGCTGTTTACCGCTTACATATGTTTGTCATTAGCTTGTTAGACTGGGTAGGTTCTGTAAACATCTGCATTCATTGTGTTATGTACAGTGTTAAAGTGTTTTTGAGTTTGTTTAACAATATTTCTGATTGAGTTCTTGCAGCAGGAAACACTTGGAAGTGTCATTTATTCTTGTGCTCTAGACAGAAAGGGGGTAAAATATTCAGATTATATATTTAAATCAAAATACAATATTGCCTGTTAATAATCTGCATCCAAAGTGTTGCTTTAAGTAAACATTACCAGCTAAAGTGCACTACAGTGTAATATATATTACACAGGAGGTGTATTAACATGTAAGATGCTCTCAAATGCGCTCTAATTTTTAACAGCTTTATGCACACTGACAGTAAGTAGTTTAATCTGAAGAAATATATAATAATATTTAATTTTTAGTCATTGTAAGAGAGATAAATGTCATGGAGTGAAAATATGCAGAAATTGCATGTGCGTAAAGTCTTTAAATTACATTTCAGCCTTAATTAAACGTGTTAGCAGCTTTCTAATGTTGTAGCTGAACGAGAGGAAACACATTTAAACCAATTAATACGAATTCCGGAAATAAATCACTGAGAACAGGGTGTGTTTTTTGTTCATTCTGAACATTTGTCTGTGTGTGAAAATCACGGCTCTGCATGGTAACAAACAACTCAAATATAGAAGTGAAACGTGTATTGTTTGCCTGTGAATTGCAGTGAAGTGGAAGAGAGAAAGCGCAGTGAAAATACAAAGTATAGCAAAACTTGTCCCGACTGCGAGGACGTCCCTCGTGTGATGTCATGAAGCGTTTTGACGCTGCAGAGTTCATTTTAACAAACTGTACGTGTTGCTCTGCAGCCGCCGAGTCGTCTCATGTCACGATAAATAGAAGGACTTTTAAATGCAGAGTTAAACTAAAACAGGCCTGATAATTCACTGATGTGAGCTGTGTGTGTGTGTGTGTGTGTGTGTGTGTGTGTGTGTGTGTGTGTGTGTGTGTGTGTGTGTGTGTGTGTGTGTGTGTGTGTGTGTGTGTGTGTGTGTGTGTGAACTCTCTGTGAATGAACGAGTACTTCAAGGGACGCTTTGAGTGTCTGGGGTCTTGTCAAAGGCTTCTGTCACACGCATGGACCTCCTGTCAATAACAACAAAGATCCCCCCCCCCCACCATCCTCTTTTGGTGGTACTTCAAAAAGCGCGCGCACACACACACTGAGCTTTGATGGTTGCTCGGTACAGAGGGCGAGGCGGGACGCTCGTCCGACTTCACCCTCTCACATGAAACGTCTCTGAAAGGTCCGGCTGGCACTGTGCACGCTGGCACTTGACCTTCGTCGCATCTCCGTGTGTGCGCGCGTTTGAGGGTTAGGGTGGCGGGGGAGGAGGAGGAGGAGGAGGAAGGGGCGGGGGGGTGAACGGAGGAGGGTGTCATTTCCGAGCTGCCGACGGGGTGGTTGCAGGAAGGTCTTGTTTATTTCTTCGTGCTGCTCGTTTTGGAAGAAGATAAACATCGGAGGCAAAAAAAAAAAAAAAAAAACGCCAGAGATTTTGACTCCTTGATATTTAACGAACCCCCTCGCCGCTCGCTACGACCACATACTAGAGCCTGTGTTCATGCCGTTATATATGTGTGTGTGTGTGTGTGTGTGTGTGTGTGTGTGTGTGTGTGTGTGTGTGTGTGTGTGTGTGTGTGTGTGTGTGTGTGTGTGTGTAAGGGAGGGGGGGGGCGGAAGAAACACGCAAAGCCTCATAAGAGTCTGAGCAGGAATCAAACGGTGCAAAGTTCAGCAGCTTGTTTCAACAATGACCCGTGTGTGTCGGTACCGTCTAAAATCCACTTACGTCTCCAGCGCCGCTCCGGTGTGACGAAGACGGGAGGGAACGGACAGATCAGGACGTCGCCGCGGGCGTTAAAACTTTACATTATTACATCAGCAGCTGCCCTTAAGGAGCTTTAAAGTAGATTCAAACACATTTGCAGCTTGGGGGGGGGGGGGGGGGTTAGGGTTAGGGTTATGACCACAGGGAAGCTTTATTTTAGGGCCGAAGCTACGTTTAGCCTCCGTCGCTGATGCATGTTAAACTTCAGTCAATAAAACTCATTTTATCTGGAGCTGCTGAGTTTTGTCAGTAAGAAGAAGAAGAAAAAAAAAAGAATAAGGATTAAATCTTTAAATTTAGTCTTTGGCGACATATTTAGAGAATCGTTTCTAATATGATTTCGTAGCGAGTACATGTACGTGGGCTTCCTGCTGCTCTCTGCTCACCTCAACAACACGACAGAGCAGCCGTGTTTTGTATTTGACGTTGTTGTCTTTTTTATTTTCATGTTTGCGACGGCTCCACCTGTGAATCTTCAAAACGAGCAAAAAAAAAAAAAAGAAAAGAAAAGAAAGAAAACCGCTGAGAGGCAGGAAGTGTGGTTACGCTGTCGTAACTCAGGCACCGGAAGTTTTACTTTTACTCCTCCTGCATGAAGGCAGGTTCAACCTGCACGACAGGCTGCGTTTCAAATCTTTGAATCTGTGATGGTGGGCATGTGTGTGAAGTGTGGGCGCATGTGTGACGACTTAAAACGTCAATATCAGTCGGTGTTTGTAACGATATTAATGTGTGAATATATACTGAAAAGGGACTTCTGTTGTTTTTTTTTCTTTTTAAATGGGATGTATTCATTTGGGAATAGAAAAGTCTACAAAGTCTTTATTAAAGTCCATACTTTAAAAAAAAAAATTAAAAAAAAAAAATCACGACTTCAGCTGCGTCCCAGTTTCATACCACTTGTTTAGACTTTGGTTATGAATATGTGGGACATTACTTTCGAAAACAATTACAAAAACAACTGCAGTTCACAGTTTTGGTGGTCTAATTACACATACCCAAGATTTAATAACGTTGTTATTGTCAGTAGTCGAATGTTTCTTGTGTATTTCTGCCTGATGGTAGATGATCAACATTATTTAAACTGTTGTATTTTGATTATCAACCGACTACATAAATCATTCTTCAAAGCAAAGATTTTGGTAATTAAGTGAGTTCTGATTTTTCGGGTCACTCATTGACCTCCTCCGTCAACGCCCCTCGTATCGGTATGGAGAAGCTAAGCGCTAACCTCTTATAGCTAACTGAAGAATTAAAATGATGTTGCTGCTGTTATTTCAAATGGCGAAGCGGCTTCAATTAAGTTTGTTGGCTCGGATCTCTCTGCTGTTATTTTCCCTCTCTGCTCTCCCACTCACTCCCACCGGTCGAGGCAGATGACCTCTGACCTCTGAGCCTGGTTCGGAGGTTTCTTCCCGTTAAAAGAGTTTTTCCCTTCCTTCTGTCGGACATTTTCTTCCTGTTAAAGGGGAGTTTTTTTTTTAATCTCTCGGTGGGATTTGTTGAACTTTTCGATTTCTCCCTCTAATGTTGCGAGGACTTTACTATGTTAGGTGCCTTTAAGCACTGAATACGTCAGGTTTTCGGTGGCCTGCTACAAACATTTCCCCCCGTGTTTCTACATTTGTCCGTTCACATGGCGCGACTGGCGAAAGGGGCGGTGAGGTTTACAATAAAGAAGGTGACTCGGGCCGGAGGATTGCAGACTCTGGCGCATGCACTCATATATTCCTGATCTGCGTTTAGTATTTCAGCTCTAATAATAGTCACCGCCCGGCCTCTTCACCCCACACACACACACACACACACACACACACACACACACACACACACACACACACACACACACACACACACACACACACACACACACACACACACACACACACACACGCAGCTCTTTGGCAGGCCTCAAATATCACATCGACCGTCACCAAGTCGAACACCGTGGCGCCGTCAGAACTGCTGCAGGAGGAGAAGCGTGTCACTCTGGTTGTTTATTTATTTTATTTTTTTTAAATCACACAAAGCAATCATTATTTGATTACTTTATTTTTGAACGCTCTGCCAAGTGTGACAGCTGGTGTTTACAAGTCCTGAAGGTACGCGTGGTTTTATTTTAGTCGTTCTGGGGTTCAGCAGGCGGGTTTTGTCTTCTGGCTTTTTAGGAGTGAAAATCAGCGAGGCTCTTCAAACACCTCCTAAGACGCTCGCTACGAGATGTTTTCCGTCTCTACGCGGAGGTGTTTGCTTGTTTATTTCGATTTACGTCCTGGTTTGACGGCCAGCTGGCGCGGGGAAAAGTTTTTAGAGTTTGGTGGGAAACTCGCCGTCTCCCAGCCAGATCTCGTGGTTGTGACGAAATCTCTCTGTCTTTGTCTCTTCCTCTCACAGGTTGTTTAGAGCATCCAGGGCAGAACCTCCTCCTCCTCTTCCTCCTCCCCCTCTGCCAGCCCATCTTACCTCCGACGGAGGAGAAGGGGGCAGTCGGCGCGTGTGCTGCGGCGGAGGAAAGGTGGTCGCGCGGCAACGCAGGAGCTCTCTCTCCAAAAAAAACAACAACAACAACAACAACAAACTGAACGATCTCTTCACACCGTTTTTTGGGGGGGATATTTTGATATTCGAGATAACGATCCGCAGCCATGTCGCCGTTCCTGCGGATCGGGTTCTCCAACTTCGAGATCGACCCCGGTCTGGCCTACCACGAAGAGGTGCTGAACCCTTACTGCGCCGTGTACATGAAAGAGGCCATCGACACAGGTTAGTGGCCGTTAGCAGCGCTGTGGCTTTAAAACAGCCAGACGAAACTACATTAATACGTCCTGGTGGTGGTGATAGCATCATCTGCGGTTTACATGTCTCACAGTTAAATTAGAGCTGAATCCATTTGATATTTGATTGATTGTTTGGGTGGTTTTATCAAGAAAAAAATGTCAAACATTCGCTGGTCTCTGCTTCTCAGATGGGACGATTTATCATCGGCACACATTTATTTCCTGACATCTTAAAAGATCAAAAGATGAGTTAAGTCTTTAAACTGATTGGTACTGAAAACGATCCAAATCTAAACTAGTGGACAGTGTTTTTATACTCTGAGTATTTTTAACACTATGCGTCATTGTAAACATCTGTCTTATGTTCACTGGATCTTTCCTAGAAACAAAAAGAAACTCCCCCGCCACCCAGGAAGTGACGTTTAGCACAACAGTGGGCGTTGGGAATAGAAAATGTAGAAGTAGCGGGCAGCAGATTACAGAGCAAAAATGCCAGTAAAGAAAAGTCAAACTCTGACAAGATCTTTTTTTTTTTAAATGTTTTTCTCTGAGAATCAACTGACTTTTACGTGACGAACACTTCAAAAAGCAAAAAAACAAAACAAAAAAAAGCGAGTTCACATTGTGACCCCACAAGTCTTTTAAAAGATCTCTTTTGCGGTTGTTGATTCACTTCCAAATGTCCCAGCTTTGGGAGACGTCCCGGCATGATAACAGACTCGCAGCAGAATATCTTGCTTCTGCATCTGGCTATCTTTAACTACGGGTGAGTGCAGGATGAAGTTAGAAAAAGAGCGTCGCGGAGAGGAAAGAGGAGGGTTCGTGTGTTTCTTTTCCTCTTCGCTGAAACCACAAAGAGTTTGTCCTTACGAGGTAGCGAGAGAAAAACTCAACTGACTCACCGAGGGGGGGACAATGTCATCTAGTTTCATTTCACTTCCAGTAGACAAAAAGAGTCACGTACTGATACGACTCCTGTGATAGTTACACACAAATGAAACAGTATGAAGACATATACTAATTTTAAATGAATTTTTTTTTTTCCCTCCGTGTCCTATTATAAGCACAAAAATAAAAACTGTACAGCACATGAAACACAGTCTGGTGCTTCCAGCGCTGATGACGGACACGTTGCTCACTGGCACCATGCTGAGCTCCTGAAATTAAGAGCTGATGATGAGAAACTCCAATGCTGGCTCAAAAAAATAAAAAAATACTTTGGCACTTTGGCTCACCGCGACCGGTTTCATCTTCAAATAAAAGCGATGGGAAGCCTCAATAAACAATAGTCTTTTTTTTTTTTGGACTCTGCACAAGTTTCACAAACAGGGAAGATTTAATACTTTCTGTTTTCATGGTTTTATTTTTAAATATAGAGTTGGCATTGTGGTATGTACGACTGGCCAAAAGCGCCTCTAAGTCAATTTACCCCCCAGACTATTCCAGTAGAATAATGTTTAATAGGGCTATAAATAACGATTATTTTCAGAATAATCTCATTGTTTTTCTTACAAATTAATCTTGTAATACAGTCCATGAAATAAGATGTTACATAGTTGTTATCTCCCTAAAAGCCACAGCATTAAGTTGTTGTTTTTTATGTAAAATGTTCGTGTATCTGCGCTTATTTTCTTTCCTTGGAGAATAAGCTTACTGTACATTTTCTATTTTTAACAAACACCGTGAAAAGACCAAAACCAATGGTGTGTTCGCCTGTCTCTTTCCCACCGAGCAATCCTCAAACACAAAGATCCATTTTTGAGAAACCAAACAGTAAATGTTACACAAACAGAAGTAAACAGTGTATTTGTTGAGCAGGTGGATTGACAGGCCTTCGGTGCTCTGCAAGTATTTCTGGCAGCGACTCCATATGAACTGAAGTGTGTTTATCGTCATCAAGGAGCATGTTTCATCTCACTGATGTGGTATTAACAGCTCCAGACAAAAAAAGAAAGGCTCCACAGCACAAAACAATGAGACGTATCAGGTCTCGGAGACACAGACAGTCGGACGAGCTTGTTGTCGGTTCGCCCTATAAACACAAACGAGTATCCCTTATCAAAATAAAAGCCCTCATTTCAAAGTAAAAGCCCGCCAGCATTTCAACTTTCTATCTTTGAAGTTCGCGAAGCACTTTATGATATTTGCCTCACACACACAGACACACACACACACACACACACACACACACACACACACTACGACAGATGCCATTCGAGGTGCAAATTGGTGTTCAGTCTTGTCTAAGGACACGTCGCCATTTGGAGGAGAGGAATCAACAACAACAACAACAACAACCGCTCCACCTTTTGAGCCACAGCCGCCCTCATGGTCCGACCACACACTGCAGTTATATGTTGATTTGTTAGTTTGGGCATTTTTCACGAGATATGTTAACGGTAAAAAAAAAAAAAACTAAAAAGTTGTTAAATAAAGTCCCGTACATTAACTTGTAGACAGCAAAGTAACAACAAAGGTCTGCACAGCTCCGGCACCGTTTTTTTTCCTGTTCCTCTGTGATGAGATATATCCTCTTGTGTTCATGGAAAATCTCGTTCGACAGCTCATTCAAACACTCAGCCGTTCTGGGTGAACTTCCACTTTTACAAGCCAATTCAAATGAGGTGAACCTGATGAATCTTTTAAGCTCCAATGTCGCCGAAAGCTTCAGTAATTTTATATTTTTGTGTAATGATCGGAGACAAGTCAGAATCAGATCCACCTCTGGTGTGTTTATACCAACAGTTAAATATGAAGGAAAGTACAATAACTCTAAATTTAAGCGATCAAAGAAAACACGTAGACACCTTTGATGGTGTGCTTACGGCGGTACACAAGAAAGGGAAAGTGTAAAGTCCCTCAAAGGAGCCGAGACACAAGAGTCTAAATGCCACCTTTGTACTTTTTCAAAGAACGCAGGAACTGACAGACACCAAAACGTTTGCATCCCCTCGCACCCTCCGTAACGCCTCGAGGACGAGTCTGGGGAGACGCGGACATATTTTCCTCCCCGTGCGTGTTAATCGGCACCGAAGGCAGCTGGCGGTGTCGTTGGACGGCCGGGCGATGAGCCGATGATGGAGGAGGCCATAGATCACGTTGGGAGTAAAATAAATAAATAAAAAAAGCTTAGCGGGCTTTATTGTTGGAGCAGCCGGACGGCATGTGGCCGTTATGTAAGTGGATATATATGGGATGTCATTGCAGAGAAAAATCAGCAGATGTCAATTATGAAAGCGGAGAGGGGGTGTTTGGTTTTGTTGCGTTTGGTTTTTTGTCCCGACCATATGATGCGATTGAAAATCTCTCGAGTCGATGGCGATGGAAATTCGCTGGTTGGTAGAGGTCAGATATTCTAACATCCGACACGATGTAAACACGATGCATTACCCGTGGCAACGACGGAGAATAATGTTCGCGACAACGCACGTGGCACGCGATGACCTCCTTTTACCGCATGCAAAGTGGAGGTCTTAAGCTTTAAATGGTATTTTAGGCCTGACAGAAGAGCATCTAATCTCCTGAGAGTGCTACACTATACATTCATCCTATTTGCCCAGATTATTTCCTGGTGTTGGCTTTCACCACTGGCAGGAAATCTCCTCCATCTTCCGCATGTTATACGTTATAAAACTCGCACATTAACTGCTCAGAGGATAAGGTTAGTGATAATCTGTACTTCTCTTATTGCGACTGGTGCTGATGTTTACAGGCAGCAGAAGGGTGTAAGTGAGAAAGTCCAAATATACTTAAAAGGTCCCATATTTTACACTTTTCTCCTGTTTTATCTGCAGTCTTGATGTTCGATGATTAATAACAATTTTTTTTTTTTTTAAATGGAAATGTGAAATTATGCAATATGGGACCTTTAAATTGATGTTTTCATGGTGTTGAAGAAACATTGCGACGGTATGGCTCAAGGAGTTTATAATAGTTTTTGGACACAGAGGAACAGGCTTTTAGATACACAGACAATATTTGTTAATCAGGCGAGTTCATTCTTGTTTTTGTCTTTTCATGGGATTTGTTGGCAATAACACCAGACCCAAAACGGACCCATCTGCGGAGATTGCATCTCGCCACTTTTTTAACCAATTTGCTGAGTTAGAGAAGCTGTGGCTTCTGAAGCGAAAGTCAAAGTGAAACTCAATTTTGTGGAGCCTTATCGAATTTCCTTTCTGTTGCTGAGAAAACGGCCGACGTCAGAGCAGCAAGTAAAGAGGGGACTTAAAAAAAAGTTTAAAAAAAATGTTATTCTCTTTTATCTTCACAGAAAAGGGTCAGGTGTACAAGCAGAAGAAGCCCACCATGTACCCGCCGTGGAGCACCACGTTCGACGCCCACGTCCACCGCGGCCGCATCATGCACGTGATGGTGAAGGACCGGACGGCGGAGCTCAAGTCCGAGGCCACGGTGCCTCTGGACTCGCTGGCGACGCGCTGCAAGAAGGAGAACGGCAAGCTGGAGATCTGGGTTAGTGCGGCGGGGCGGACCTGCGCTTCAACTCACAAAACCAGCTGTTTCGCTGCTCCGGCCAAATCCAGATGGGCTTTTAACACTCGGGTCAAAAATACCAAATGTTTTAAAGGGATAATCCTCCTTTTAGTCACTAAAACAAAATCACTGTCACCGGTTTTTTTTTGTTTTTGTTTTTTGGTTACGAGGCATCGCCACCTGCACCGCACACGAAATGGCCTTTTTACGTGCAGCTGTTTCAAATCTCGCAGTGCGGGTGTAATTAATAACATTAGCGTTGATCCGTGTACGCATCCTAGTGAGCAATGTCAACGAGACAACACGCAAAAAAAACACCGACGCAGCAGAAGTGGAGCACCAAACTGGAACACATCTGTGTTTCAAAACATAAAACGGCATATTTTATATTTGATGGCAATTTTTGTTTTGAAGGCCAGATAGGAAATGGATATGTCCATTTTGCGTTCACCTATTTAAGGTGATGAATCATCTTCCCCATCCAACACCGTGTTGAAACTACTTCAGGATCCTGAACTAATTATCGCAGATATTATTAAAACCATTCATAGATCACGTAGCTCATACTGGGATCATGACTTAATCATTGTAAATCCTGGTTATTAGCGTAATGCAAACGTAAAGCTGCAAAATAATTGCATGATTAAAGGAAATCGCACCTCAATCTTTTCAGCAAAATTCACTTTTTGAAAGACAAATAGATTTTCTAACGTGATGGGCATTTTGAACAAAAGTACTATTCAGTGTTCAATGAGAACTAGTTGAGTATTATTCAAATAGCAAGTGCATAGCTGTGGTAGACTTATGATATGGCAGCCTTAGTTTCAGAGTTTGTACCGCACCTCATTTTTTTGCCATTTCTATTTTCTAATGACTATTTGAAAAATGGTGACTGATCCTTAGTTGTTGTTTTTTTTTATCAGCAAGAAATATTCAATTATCAACAAAAAGTCCCTGTTTTCTCCTGTAAGACTCCCATAGCAGAATTGAAATCTGCCATTTATCTGCTACCTCCGTTATTTAAAGAGCACCATCATAACGCTTCGTGTTAATTGGCCGTGTAAATCACAACGTCCCCATTCCAGTTCCCGGTCGTCCTTCATCCTTCTCCAGACAAATGCAAACACAAAAAAATTGAAAAGAGTCGTTCGGTTTCGCATCCTCTTAATTAGATTCAGGTCATTAGACAAATCTAGTCGAGCTAATTACTCAAGCTCTTCCTCCCTTTATTGTTAACTAATCAAAAATGCAAAACAGATCATTTCCTGTGCACCACAGAATCACGTCTTCCCTGGAAACACTCGTCTTTCAGTTACCGCAGCGGCTTCGAGCCGACTGTCTCTTAACTAAGAATAAAACAAACAAATTCTGTGAAGTAAACAGAAATACAATCCTACTCATGTGTGTTTGCATGAGCCAGACAGTCTGCCCGTCTCAGCATGACGACTCTGTCACACAGTCAGTGCGTCATCATCATCATCCTCCTCTTCCTCAATCCACAGCCTTCCCTTTTTCTTTCCCCCCTTCGCTGTAATTTTCGACAGAATTTCCGTCCGAAAATATAATTATTTTTTTTTTTCTTTCCGTTTCTTTTTCCGTCTCAGTTGGAGCTGAAGCCGCAGGGTCGCCTGCTGATGGAGGCCAGATACTATCTGGAGAAAAGTGGTGAGTGATTCAAACAACACGGGGCTGTGCAGCTGGCGAGTACAAAAACAAAACAAAAATTCACAAAAAAACAACAAAAAAACAACAACTCCTGCCTGAACAAAAAACTGTCAAAAATGACAGTTTTTTTTTTATGTGAAGCAGACCTTGTTGTGGTCGGTCTTCCCAGAAATCTCTATAAACAAGTTGCTTTTAAAAAATTAATTTTAAACAGAGAGCAGCTGCTGCCGCTTTCAACCCCCATGTTTCCACATTTTACTCTTTTAAATCGCTTCATGTGACAGTTCTGGGATTTTTATTAAAGGTTGAAAATGTATTACATATTTTATAAATATAACCAATGTGATTTACAAAAGTGAGAAATCCTCCAAATTGTCCTTCACGGGCCTGTAAAAAGCTGCACCCCTGCGGGTCCTAATCAGCCTTAATTGTCGCCTCCTAATTACATTCTCTGGAGCTAAAAATAGGAGTATCGACTGTCCGCCCCCTGCTGGTTTCTCAGCACCGATAACGGCGAGCGCCTCGTGTTTTCCCTGATGCCTTCCTGACATTAACACGATGCCAAAAGGCCCGAGGAGTCACAGAGAACTAAAAGGAAGAAGTCATCTCGTGTGTCTATATATAGGCCGAGCGAATAGGAAATCGCTGCCGGGAACAACAGGTGGCGGAGTGACTGGTAACGCTGTGACAATTCGATCCGGGGAACTTCCTCCTCCATGCAAGCAAACACACACACACACACACACACACACACACACACACACACACACACACACACACACACACACACACACACACACACACACGCCGTGCATGCGTAGTTTGACGACTATAATCTTAATAACTACAAGATGAAGTCGTGTATTACTACACAGACAGCTTTCTGAACAGATTTTATACACACAAAAAAAGGAACAGTCTGCAGTTTGACACCACTAATTTAGGGGGAGTCATGTGCTGCAACTATTTCTAGCTGCCCGCCGTGTCTGTGCACGGTACAAAACAAAACAAAAAAGAAATCACAAACTGACAGCAGACTTTCTGTTGTTATACTGGTTCAACAAACCATATAATGTGTATAAATAAATAGCTCCCGCCTGCCTGGTTGGCTTTTTTTTTTTTTTTTTTTTTAAACTCTGGACAGAACCTGGTTGGTTTTCCCCACCGGCCTAACAAGCACAGACGTGACAATAATATTGATTTTCTCATCTCACGCTGAGAAAACTAAACAAAACAACCCCCAAAAATCGGCAAAACTCAAAATCCAGAAATAGTGACGGCACCTCAACTATAAAAAAAAAAATTGCCTCCCATAGTGTCAGAAGGACTTTTTTTTTCTTCCCTACTATTAAATATTTCATAAAATATGAGGCCTGAGAAGCTTCAGGAACAAACAAAGCAGCAGCGCTAACATAACAAACCCGAAGCTACAAACGGTGAGGTGAAATACTCTGATAACAAAATGAAATGCATCTGGATCAGTTTGACTCAGCAGATGATTTTCATCAACGTGCGTTCACTTCGCAGTGATTGATTAGAGCTGTGTGTGACAACGTCGGGGTGGAGGGTGGGGGAGTTGGGGTTAACTGATTTGTATTAGAAGCAAAATGTGTCGGGAAAATGAAACAACAGATTGATTTGGAAAACCACAGAAAAAGAAAAATAGATTTAGCTTTACTGGCTTCACTAAGTATGTTTACATACAACAAATCTGGTACCTTAAATTCAGCCTCTAAGTTATCCTCCAATCCAAATCTCTCCAAACACAAGAGACCAGAAAAGAGACACCATTCAGGGTGAATTATAACACAACGTAGAGAAGCAAACATTAATAACTATTATGTACATTCAGCTGTCAAAAAAAAAAAAAAATCAGTTATGAGCCCTTTTACGACACCTGGTGTTTCATTTCCTGCCATAAATTCCTGAATTTAATGCTAATTTTACTCATTTGAGTTATATATGATCAAAAACTTCAGATCATGAAAGTGTGACTACAACAGAGTAACTTGACTATGATCTCAAAATGAAACTCTGATGTGTGCAAAGCAATACCAAAAGGTGAGAAAAACGAGCTTAGGTGTGAAATCTAACCACCAGTGGCACTGAGCTCTCGTGTTTTTTTTTTGTTTAAATAACATTTATAGCAAAGTGGGTTTTTTTTGTGGTTTTTTTTTTTTTAAAGACGCCGCCGGTCAGACCGACAGAGACCCCGAGTCCGAGCCGGGGCGAGAGGGTCTGTTCACCCTCCGCCAGCGACGAGGAGCCATCAAACAGGCCAAAGTTCACGTCATCAAGTGTCACGAGTTCAGCGCCACGTTCTTCCCACAACCGACCTTCTGCTCCGTGTGCAAAGAGTTCGTCTGGTACGGCCGAGACGTCATTAAAACTCACCAAATTAGTCATTTTCCTCATCGTCATATCACTCATTCTGCCTTTTTTTGGGGGGGTTTTATGTCCTCCTCTGCAGGGGTCTCAACAAGCAGGGTTACCAGTGCAGACGTGAGTTTCCGCCGAACATACTGGATATTAAAGCTTTGAACGACGCGTCCACGTCTGACTGACGCGGTTATCTTCGTGTCTTTCAGAGTGCAACGCGGCGATCCACAAAAAATGCATTGACAAAGTCATCGCCAAATGCACCGGCTCCGCCGTGAACAGCAAAGAAACCATGGTGAGTGTCCGTCACACCGGTCGCCGCCGCGGTTATTCGTCACGGCTGCACTTTGAGGCCTCTTGTTGCCAACGTGTGTTTTGCAGATCCACAAGGAGCGCTTCAAGATCGACATGCCGCACCGGTTCAAAGTCTACAACTACAAGAGTCCCACCTTCTGCGAACACTGCGGGACTCTGCTGTGGGGGCTCGCCAAGCAGGGGCTCAAATGTGAGGGTGAGAGGCGGGACTTTTATGATCTCTGTGCATTTATGCATAAAAAAACAAACAACAACTGGCTCAAATAGTCCAGTTTAAGGACACAAATTCAAAGTTTTCCACGGTTTACTCAAAACACGTAACACCGACGAAGTCATTCCCCTCGTAAAGACCTGCGGCCGTAGACAGTCATCGTTTTCTCGCCCGCGTAAGGATAGACTTCCTCTTTTCGAGGCATTAAATGTCTAAAAATATGAGTATGTGAAATCAGAAAGATCCATTAGGCGCCCACTCCTGCACGCAAAGTGAAACACAAGCTGTGAGCACGTCGCTGGTTATTTTTAACACGGCTGTCACACTACATTATATTCTAGTGCACATGCATGTCACATGGTGGTATTACATTGTTGTCTTTCTCAGTTTTAAATATAAATATGTCACCGTTTTGTTGTCTGTGCAGAATGTAGCATGAACGTCCATCACAAATGCCAGAAGAAAGTGGCCAACCTCTGCGGGGTCAACCAGAAACTGATGGCCGAAGCTCTGGCCATCATCGAGAGCAAGCAGCAGGTCAGACACACAAATCATCGCTGCAGACTTTGAGAAAAGAGGTTTTTCTCCATCCAATAATATGTCAGTGAATTAGGTGGGAACTCGCCTCTCTAAGACAAAGTTTAAAATATCGTAATCATCTTTGAATCCGTGCACTCAGATTGAATTAGTTTTACTTTAAAGTTCCTTATTCTTTGCAATTTTTGCCTTTTCAGTCGTTCAGTTTCTTCGGGATGGATTTTAATGGAGAACTTTCTTGTTTAAATATCGTTTATGTGCTTGTTTAACTGACTTTTCTACCCGGTTAAAAACTACAAACTCCAGATATATCATTTGGTGTGCATTAAAAAGGGAACAAATAGATGAGAACCATCAGTTTGATGCTGGTCCTACCTTTCACGTCAAGGCACGAGGCACCAAAGAGACGGACATCATTGGTCGAGAAGGCCCAGTGGGTGTTGGCCAGCCGGGGTTGGTCCGAACTCCGTCGGGGTTAATAATGGGTTTACCGGCCACGGCGACGCCTGCAAACAAAGGTACAGAAACGACATCAAACCTCACTTCTATTTTTTTTAGCATCGCATCTTTGATGCCGCGTCTCGGTTTGCGTCGTCCTGACCCGTCCTCTCGTTGCAGATCCGCAGGGCATTTCGTGGGAGGGGCCGACGGAGGGCGGCAGGCCGACCACCGAGGCGCCGAAGGAAGAGCCTCTGTACGCCGTTCCCAGGAAGGAAAACCAGCCCAGGTTCACCATCGACGACTTCACCCTGCACAAGATGCTCGGGAAGGGAAGCTTCGGCAAGGTGCTGGGGACGATCTGATTCAAAGAAAAGAAAAAGAAAAAGAAAAGCAGGGTCAGAGCTGAGCAAACAGCACAATGAAGATTATATTAGAAATAATAGCGAGTGGATGATTATCGTTGAGTTTCTTAGTGGAACTTCCAACAGCCACAAGCATTCAGGGAGAGGTTGTTTTTGTTTTTTTTCCATTCGTTTGTCACTGAAGCACATTTGAGTCATTCTTGTCAGCCCACTGTGAAGCTTGTGGTCACGCTGGTTCGTACAGCCAGTTCCCACAGAAAAAAACAATTTAAAAAAAAAAAAAAAAAAAACACCAGCTTCTTTTATCTCGCTGCCGAGGGGTTAACAAAGCACCGGAAATAGCACCGGAGGGGCGACGAGCTGAGGAAGTACGAACTGTCCGGCGGCGGCGTTTTCTAAACCCTCTTCGCCGTGCGTGTGTCTCTTCCAGGTGTTTTTGGCCGAGCTGAAAAAGAGCGGGAAGTTTTTCGCGGTGAAGGCGCTGAAGAAAGACGTGGTGCTGATGGACGACGACGTGGAGTGCACCATGGTGGAGAGGAGGGTCCTGTCCTTGGCCTGGGAAAACCCGTTCCTCACGCACCTCTACTGCACCTTCCAGACCAAGGTGATCGCCGCGTCCACGTCTCTGCAGACATTCAAACACGACCCGCTCCTCGTTTCACTTTGAAATCTCTCCGTCCGTGTTCTTGCGTGCAGGAAAACCTGTTCTTCGTAATGGAGTATCTGAACGGAGGCGACCTCATGTTTCACATCCAGACCTGCCACAAGTTTGACTTGCACAGAGCCACGTACGTATTCAGCCACCGTTTGTGGTTCGTGGCGTGCACGTTTACGGGAAAGTAGCTCCTCCCACTTCTTGTTTGTGATTTGTTGTTCTGGCTCAAATTCAGATACCAAAAAAAAAAAAAAAAAAAAAAACAGAAAACAAGATCGTTTCTGAATCTCATAATGTTTTAACTTCACCGCAAATAAAACCAGCCGGAGGACGGACATAAGTAACACACCCGATTTATTTTTGCCTCCTATTTTGTGTCTTCCTGCAGCTTCTACGCCGCCGAGATCCTCTGCGGGCTCCAGTTCCTGCACTCGAAGGGAGTTATTTACCGGTAGGCGTTCGGCAAAAGACAGAAACAGAGCTGCAATCCGTGATTCACGGGTCAAACTGTGTTTTGTTTTTGTTTTTTTTATTTCCTGCGTTGTGTCCCTCTGTAGAGACCTGAAGCTGGACAACGTGCTGCTGGACTCGGAGGGCCACATAAAGATAGCCGACTTCGGCATGTGTAAGGAGAACATGCAGGAAGAGTTGCGGACCTCCACCTTCTGCGGGACGCCCGACTACATCGCCCCCGAGGTGATTATACGCTCTGGAGCCGTAACACGCCATCGTTCAAGCTACATTTGAACCGTTTTCAAAGTCGATCGCGGACGCGGATGAAATCTAACATCCGGATATACGTTAAGGACAGAAAAAACAACAAAGGTCTTGATTTATGTTTTGTGTGCGGCAGATCCTGCTGGGTCAGAAGTACAACAGCTCGGTGGACTGGTGGTCGTTCGGCGTGCTGCTGTACGAGATGCTGATCGGTCAGTCTCCGTTCCACGGCCGCGACGAAGAGGAGCTGTTTCAGTCCATACGGACGGACAACCCCGTTTACCCGCCGTGGCTCAACAAGGATGCCAAGGACATCCTCGTCAAGGTCAGGCACCCTGTGTGTGTGTGTGTGTGTGTGTGTGTGTGTGTGTGTGTGTGTGTGTGTGTGTGTGTGTGTGTGTGTGTGTGTGTGTGTGTGTGTGTGGAGATTAGGAGCACTGAACTAAAAATAAAGAATGAGATTAAACCAATTATCTCTAGATTTTTTTTTTTTTTTTTATATATATAATTCAATTATTTATATTAATTTTTCTATGATTATTTTGTCCAGTAATGGCTCTCACTAAGAAAGACCATTTCCAGTAAAATTACTAATCAACATTTTCTGGGAACTATTTGATTATTATTATTATCTATTATTATATTTTGACGACTGTACTTTGTGCTGTTTGTGCTGAAGCATCTAATCTCACAGCCCCCACACATGTTTTTTTGTTTTTTTTATCAGAGCCTGGTAGTAATGTTTCATAATTTTCCTTTTTCATGTTGTTTATGGGGGTTTGGCAAACAGATTTTAGGTACATTACTGCCACCTTCTGGCAGCAGTAGCACATTACCATCAGGTATTAACAAGAGAAATAACCATCCTTTACTTTATTCTCTACTGTAAACTATCCAGGCAACAAGCCACACTCAGTCAACAGAAGATTTATGAGCTTATAGCATCTATTCAAGATTTATATTTGACCTTTACAAACATCTTCTTCTTTTAACACTATGAGGAATAAAATGAAACAATAGAAATTGGAAAATGAAACCCATGACTAAAAACTGCTGATTGGTATGTTGTGATTTTGTGTATGCTCATTTAAAAAAAAAAACAGAAATCCTCCGTAGCTACCACGGCACTACAAAGACAAGAGCCACAAATGCAGAAACTTCATGTTAGTTAACAACTGATCTCGGAAAAAAAAAAAAAACATTGAAAGGAAACAAAATATTTTGAGAACAAAACAAATGATTAAAGTTAAATTCTTTAAATTGTGTTTTTCTGCGCTTTTAAGCTGTTTGTGAGGGAACCCGAGGAGCGGCTGGGAATGAAGGGAAACATCAGACAGCACAGTTTCTTCAGCGGCACCGAGTGGAGCGCGCTGGAGCAGCGGCAGGTGGCGCCGCCCTTCAGGCCGACTTTAGTAAGTACAGCCGGGCGACTCGACCCGAGACAAAATCCGAGACAACGTCCGCTCGTGTCCTGAATATCCACGAGAGACCCAAGAGCGATGAAACCGGTAGCGTGCACTAAAATATTTGTTCTCCCCTCTCTCGAAGACGTCCCCCAGCGACTGCAGCAACTTCGACAAAGAGTTCATCAACGAGAAGCCCAGACTATCGTGCGCCGACCGCACGCTCATCAACAGCGTCGACCAGACGATGTTCAGGAACTTCTCCTTCGTGAACCCGGGGATGAATCGCATCGCGGCGCGCTGACCGTGGGGGGGGGGGGGGGGGGGGGGGGGGGGGGGTGGTGGGGAGGGGACGTACTGTAAACCGAAAAACAAACTGAGACTTTTAGACTGTGAATGTCACAAACGCACTCACACACGATAATAACCACTAACGGGGGAGTCCTGGGCGCCACAACCGCTACTCTGATCTTCAGCTTTTCACACACAAACTTTTTTTTTTTTTTTTTTTTAAACACCACAGAAACGCCGTTAAAGAAGAATTATTATTATTATTTGTTTAGCTGTAGTCAATTGTCAAGCGTCAAAAATCAAGTCAAGCAGGAGCTTGAATTTTTCTGTGGCGTGTAATTGGTAAAGATTTTATTTCGCACTCTGCACAGGTCAAAATATTAAAACAGAAGAGAAAGTATTCGGCTTCTTTCACTCGTCTTTGTGCTCATCGGGGTGTTTTTATCAACAGGAAACGTGCTTGTTAATGAACTTATGGTGCCTCGTAAGACTTTGAGAAGACAAACTAAGAAATGTTCCTGCAAATTAAATCTACAGTCCTATTTTTTTTTTTTTTTTTTCCTGTTTTATAGCATATCGAGTCTTTTGCCTCTATTTTAAGTACAGATGTTAAAAAGCCCCTTTTTTTAAAATTTTATTTATGTAAATAACTGTGATGTCATGCTGTTTGGTTGTAGAGCATCAGAGTTTGATGACGGGGTTATTGTTTACATGTTTTCTTATTGTGTCTCAGGAGTTTTATTGATGATGGTATTTGGATAGTAGTTTTTTTATTCTCTTCAAATGTGAATCCTGTATAATAAAAGTGTTGTTTTTTTTGTTTGTTTTTTAAAGTGGTCATTGTTTGTTTCATTTGAAAGAGGCAGTGAACACGTGGTCGCTCATTACTAACACTGAAACTACGGAGGTGGAGGTGTTGACAGAAGGAAACATCTGTTGTTGTTGTTGTTTTTTTCATTTAAATCATTTTTTTCCAAAGTTAAAGATGTTTTCAGAGAAAAGTGGTTTCATAACCTAAGAAAAAAAAATTACTCAACAACTTAAAGAGTCCTCCAAGAGTGAAATAAGGCAGCAGAAGTTATGCAGGTTTCTACAGAATATTGACCACAAAAAAATAAATAAAAAGGAGCTTAAACAAAAACTAGAAACTATTTTTAATTGTTTTTTTTTTTACTGTAATTATTTATGTTGGAGCTCAGAAATTTGGATTAAAAAAAAAAAAAAAGAAGATATATCTGCATAGTACATGTGCGTATTTAATCTCTAAATTGGTAAAATACCCCGCCTAAAAAATAAATAATAAAAATCCCACATTTACTTAGTTGTTTTTTTTTTTTGTACATTTGACATTTGAATAAAACGCTCGCGCGCTAACCGTTAGCTTACCCGTTAGCGCGCGAGCGTTAATTTGTTTGGAAAACTAATTTGTGAACAAACCCGATTTAAAAACAACAACAACAACAACAAAAACACACCGGTTAACTGACAACACTTACCGTCGTACTGAAGACATTTGTTCACTCTCGTAAAAACGCTCTTCTAGGCGATTTTAGTCGTTTTTCTTTGGTACGCGTTTCTTCGCGCGCGACCGTTTAAACCAAACTATTGTCCAGAACTGCGCTAACAGGAAGTGGCACGTGACCTCTTACGCGCACTACTTTCTCTTCCGCGTTTGCGCAAAGCAGGACAAGATTAAAAACAGGCTCTCTTAAAAAATGTAAATAGACAATTGTTATTTAAAGATTGAAATGGTTGAATGATACACTTTTAGCGAGGCATAAAAGCTGCATTTTTTTTTTTTTTTTAATGAAAATACAAAAACAAAAAAATTACCCTAGAAATTGTGTGTAAAATGTTGTTTTATTATGAAGCTGAACGATTAAGTGTCACTTTATATTTATAAGTGTCAAAACGTCAATAAATGCTGTCAAAAATCCTTTCACTGTCAGTCAAAGTTTGGCTTGTATTCCTTTTAGAAAAAAAAAAGAAAGAAAAAAGATACTTACACGTTGTTTTCTGTGAATTGAATGAAATCATTATTGCAAAAGTCTCAAATGTAAAAACACCGAAGTAGAACTTTTTTTAAAATTTATTTCTTGTACTTTGCATTTGAAGCCCAACGACATGCAGCAACTTTATGCGAAAACACTTTGTTGTATTTGAACCTGCAATGAATACTGAATAGTCTTTTAAAGTGCTGCTCAGGTTTATTTGATGTCAGTACAGCTTTTGGTACAATTTGATTTGATTTAATTTGATTTGGATCTGCTAATTATGAGAATCCAAAAATCCCAGTTTCAGAATGAAAACCTTTTTCTTTTTTATATTTAGCTTTGCCACGTTTCATTTACACAGAATTCACCCAACAATCAAAACAAAACATGACCAAGCCGACTTACTTCATTACTGACACACACACACACACACACACACACACACACACACACACACACACACACACACACACACACACACACACACACACACAGTGATTTTACTAATAGACAAAAAAAAAAAGTACAATTCTTCAGGATATCATTGAGATTGAAGAACTTTTTAATTTATTTTTCACTTACAGAAATTCTCGGGTATCTTTTGTTTCGTGTGGAGTCGTTGTTGTTGTTGTTGTTGTTGTTTTTTTCTTTTTTTAAACACGTGGCATTGAAACAGCTGAATGGCTGTTGTGCAAACTCACAGGAAAAGATACTTCATGATGCTTTTTAATACGGTCCAGAAGGGAAGCGTTTTGTCGAGGCCGGAATCTCTTCATGTTCCAGTCCACGGAGGATCCGCTTTAAAGTGACGGAGGACTCACCCGAGAGAGGTCGTAAAACAGTTCGCCTTCACGTCACATTATCTTTCTTTATTAGATTCATACTACGTGTCCGTTATCGTCAAAAAAGGACCTGCATAGGCCACAGCAAAGGAACTCCTCAGGTGTAACGACGCGGTTGAAAACACAAATTAAGAAATTTCCTTTACACTTAATGGCTTGTCGTCAAGTGAGCCACAATCTTCACATCTCAGCGCTTTCCCATCAGATCAGATGTTTGAAGATGGTGTTTTTCTTGTTATGCGGGAGGCAACACGGTGTAGTTGTGATTTTTTTTAATTTTTTTTCTGTTGTGTCTCCGTCATCGGGGGTTTTCGTGGCAGGTCTTCATCGCCGCCCCGTCGTCCCGGCGGCGCTGCTGCGGTTGAGGTTGCGGCTGAGCTGAGGGAAGTGGACGGTGGGCGTCCGGGACGTCGGGCCGTAGAGGCCGAGGTTGCGGGCCGCCGCCGACTTCCTGGGCTGCTTCACGCACGGGAACGGGGAGAAGACCTGCTGCTTGGAGGCGGCGGCGGAGGCGGCCGACGGGAACGCCGGGGTCGACGGGGAGGAGGAGACGTGAGATCTGGACGAGGAGGAGACGGAGGAGAGCGACGGGGTGGAGGGGGAGCAGGTTTTGTAAAAGGTGGCGGATGAGAGAGCGGACAGGCCGTTGAATGATGAAGAGGACGGGAGGCGGCACGTGGGGGTCGGTGTAGGAGAGGATGAGGAGGCTGATACAGGAAGCGGAGAGGGAGAGGAGCGGTGAGGAAAGTGTCTCTCCGAACCCGAGGAGTCGGACTCCTTGTGTCTGCCGCAGGGCGGCGGAGGAGGCAGCAGAGGGACCTGAGGTGCAGGTTTACACTCTGGTTCTACTTCGGGTTGCGACTCTGGCGCCGAGTTGTCGGGTGAAGTCGGGTTGGATCCGTCCTCCAGGTCCAAGGAGTCCAGCTGCACCACCGCCTCCGCAACTTCTGCTTCTTTTGTCACCTCTGAACCCTGCCGAGCGTCTCCACATCCCAACCCTGAAACGGAGGAGTTAGGAGACGGAGGCACGGAGGAGTCACTCCCCTCTTTCTGCTCATCATCCCTCTTATTTTCCTCCTCATCCTCCAGCCTTGGTAATTCTCCCTCTTCCTCCTCCTCCTCCTCCTCCTCCTCTTGTCTTTCCTCCGAGTCTCCAAAGCCCAGCTGCGCTCGAGCCCTGGCGATGTTCCTGCGATGCTGCCGGACGTGAGCGCGCCACGGCGACCCGGCGCCTCCTCCTGCGGAGCTCCCTGGAGATCCGGTGCTGTTGGTGGAGGAGCAGTGCTGCCTGGACGGGGAGCCCTGACTCTGGGAGAGAGAAGTGGGTCGAGCCCCCGGGAGCGTGGAGGTGCTTGTGGATCCGGGTCTGCAGCCGCGGGGTTTCCGATCCAGGAGGAGGTGGTTGATGACTGAGCTGGTTGGGTTGAGTTGGGAGGCCAGGACGCGGGTGGCGGGACACTTGTCTGGAGGTTGGAGGGCGGAGGTGCAGACACAAAAAAAACATATTAAAACAGACCTATAATGGAGGCGACATTCAGGTTGAGAGCTGATAACATCCGAGTCTAGAATAAAAGAGATGTTTGAAACAGTTGTTTCGTGAGCGCAGGTGAATTTGAAAACACAATTTATTTACTTTTAATTAATACTTTGACCGGAAAAACTTTTTTGTTTGTTTGCCTAACGAACCAACAAACTTTAACATTGCAATTCATCTTGAAGGTCTTTACACACTGGGGGCTGTTTTTTTTTTTTTTTCATTTATCAATATATTCATCTGAATGGTTGTTTTTGTCATATGCTTTTACACAAGACGTGAATATGTTAGGTGGTCAAAAAGTGACAGTTTGTTTTTGTATTTTTTTTGGAAGGAGGTCAATATTTCTGAGCTTTCACACCGCAAACGACAGCATCAACCAATCAGATTGTGTAGACGTGGAACGGATGTCACATCTGATAACAAAACCAGGTTGTCAGAATAGTGAGTAGTTTCTGTAGTTTACCTTTGGTTGTAGTAGAGTCGGTAGTGAGCAGCAGGTTTGGCCAAATTACTAAAAATCTCCTTAATTCACTTTAACCATCAAATAACGTGTATTTTACTGAAATTATTCATCTTTACTTCCATTGATTCATATTCTTTAGATGAACTGATAGTATCATCATCACATTAATCACAAAAGTGATCTTTGTCCGTCTGATCCTGCGGCTCAAGAAGCCGAGTCTCATTTATAAAGACGGAGCTGCAGTGTGAGCCGTCAGCCACCAGGGGGCGCCAAACCAGCTTCTCTGCAGCTCAAACCCATCGAGCCTCAAACAGACGGAGTCGCACAGCATGTCAGACTACAGTGCATCAGAACTGCTCTCATATTATATAATATGTACAGTAGTTTGGCCTTTTCCCCAATGCAAGTGAAGCATGTTAATATGAAGAGGACTTTGTAAAAGCTGATTAATTCGCTTTGGGGAGTTTGTTTATGCGAGTGATGATTAGAACTAGATGCCGACTGTGCGCACAGATGTTTGTAGCTGCATGGGGAAGCGGGGGGAGACAACATCAAATCTGGCTGTAATACGGTTACACAAGACGGCACAAAATCGTGTGTTCGCATGAGAGCGTACCACAGTTCGTTCATCAAGGTTAGTAGGAGAGAAAAAAAAAAAAACTTCGACGAGCAGCCAAAGAAACAAGAATCATGAAAAATAAGAGTTTAAAGGAAACATCTGTCACTACCGAACATGCTGATGCTCTATACATTCAAAGTAGAGCGTCTTTTGTCATTATTATCTCTGAAACATGATGAAAATGTAGATGTTGTGTTGTTTTCTGGTATTTAAGTTGTAAAATAGGATTTATCCGTGTGAGTAGTGACAGGTGTCTCCTAGTAACATTTCGAAGAAACTGCAGCTGCTTCATTGGCTCTAATTCTGTTATAAAGCACCTGCAGCCAACAAGAAACCCGTCACCAGTTGTCCCGTCCAAACAAACTGCTTTCTGATAAAATAAAAAAAATAAAAAATAAAAAAAGAAGAATTAAATTAAAGCACCTATTTAAAAAAAATGCTCTCAAGATGCATCTGTCAGAGAACCAGCGGATCTTTATGTGTAATGATGCGTTCAGGCAGCTGGGAAATGGGAAAGTTTCCCACTTCCCAGTTGCTCATGAACGCACCGTTATACTGTAAATGTTGGCTTGCTAAACACTGCAGCCACTTTTGCTTCATAAAATCAATCATTTATTTTAGCTTTTTTTTTTTTTATCATTTTGAGAGCATGATCTGTATTTAAGCTGAAAAGACTAAAAACCTTGATATTTAGTTTTGTTTGTAGTTTAAAAAAAATCTGTAAAGCGTTCAATGTTTTTGAGGCAGCAGTTCTCTCGGCAGATTTCCAATGTTTGTTTTTGTCCCCTTGCGGGTTTCCAACAGAATATCAAGCCCTTAAATAAGCATGAGCAAGTGTCATTTCTCTCTCTACAATGTCAGCTCTGAATATATATTAGCTGTGTGAGGTTAAACAATAGGAAAATTTTATTTTTCTTTATTGCCAAGTTATTTTCTTATTTTAGCCTTAAAAGTGCAGAAATTCTGTTGGAAATCTGCCTCGCGAACCCACGATATGCTTTAATTAAAAACACCAAGGAATCATTAAAGACCCTGAAATGAGCCCCAGAGCAGCCGGCGTCAAGACGGCCGGCCGGCAGGCGTGACACCAGTACCGTCAGCGTGGTGGTCGGTACCGTCGCTCTGTTTGTTGGAACCTTCCTGAGGAACCCCTGGACTCGTGGTCACTTCAGGTTCGGGTCCTACGAGTCACACGGCATCGTCAAACATCCGGCTCTGTGCTGAGTGTGCGTTTCATTTTCTTTGTTCTGATGTGCGGCTTTTTTTTTTTTTTTTTTAATCAGTTTTTACGTGTGTTTCTTAAAGAATGTTCAGAGATTCACTCACAAAAGAAGATGCTACACAGGAAAGAGAAAGTTTAAGCATTTTTCTGCGTTCAGGATAATCAGTTGAACTCCTAAAGACACACAAGCCAGTGTGCTTTGAAATCATCTCTATCACGGGTTTAAACAAGAAAGGTTTATGAATGTCAATATCTCTATTTTAAATCAAATATTTTGTTCTAAAATGTGAATTGGATATTTCACCTTAAAAAAAAGCTGGTAAATCTTTTCTAAATGGCATTTTGTGATGACGTTGAAGTCATTCTCTGCCGACATTCATGTAAAAAAAAAAAAGACAGAAAAAAACCCGCTGATATACTGTAAAATGGAAAAGATGACCTTAACCTCTGTGATTCTTGTCATTATTTTCCCTCCCACCTGTGCGGATGTAGAGCTGCATGGCCTGCTGCTGCTGCCGCCTCTTGATGCGAGTGTACTGCTTCTTCAGGGCGTAGATGTCGGTGCTCATCCTCTCCATCATCATGCTGTTGATGGCCGCCTGGTGCTCCGCCCTCGCACCTCCTCCCCCTCCACCTCCTCCTCCTCCACTCCCTCCAGCTCCCACCGCTCCCGGACTCAGCTCCGCGATGTTCCCCTGCTCCCCTCGATGGTCTGCAGGTAAGAAAACAACACACAGGAATCACACCAGGTGAAATTTTGAGTGTTTTGTTTTTTTGCAACAAGCACCAGCCTTGCTTTTTTTATTTTTTTTTTTTTTTTTTACGTCCACTTGTTTTGATTCCTTTCATGGCTGCGTGCTGTGAGACAGAGTTTAACCCACAGATGAAATCGAAGGATTCGAGTGATTAAACTCAAAGGCTCTGGTTCAAAAAGCAAAATACACAAATCAGGCAAAATCCAATGTGGCTCCTCTTTTTAAGCTCCTTTTCTTCCTGATTTGATCGCCGAGTTCTGCTTTAATCGAGATCAGCTGACGATTCAGGACATTAAACGAAGTACCAGAAAAATAAAAAAAATAAAAAGCCTCTTGAATGTAAATGTACACGATGGTAATGCACTCAGTCCAAAGCTCCGGTTTCAGACGACGGCAGCCTTTGAAGTGCATTTTGTTGCGATTTTGTTTTGCGTTCATTTCTTTTTCTCTTTACTGAATAAAAAAAAGCATGTTGGAAGTTGTTTTCTTGCCTGAATCCATCCCAGCAGCACACAATGTAAACTCTCCCCGTAGGGGCCTGAGTTTGTTCGCCGCCGCCTCAGAGCGACTGCGCTCCTGATTTATTGATGCTCTCTTCCTCTAAAAATAATGAGCCGCGTTTCCTCTTTCTGAAGCAGGTCAGGTCAGACGCGCTGAGATCTTCTTTACGAGGTTAAATGAAGTCCTCCGTACTGGGAAGTCGCTTTTAAAACTGCTGCTTCAGATCTTAATGTTTTTTTACCTAAATCCCTCCGGGTTGTTTGGAGATTTTTTTTTTTTTTGAGTCGAAAAAAAAGCGGTTCGTCTGGATCCACTTGGCTCCTGACTGTAAACCCTCGGCGGGTTAACGTTTTTAATCCTGGTTTTGTGTGTGTGTGTGTGTGTGTGTGTGTGTGTGTGTGTGTGTGTGTGTGTGTGTGTGTGTGTGTGTGTGTGTGTGTGTGTGTGTGTGTGTGTGTGTGTGCGTGCGCACCGACCTTTGAGGTGTCTCTGGTATCTCTGCAGCTCGGGGGCCAGCAGGCCTCCCAGGGGCCCCAGACAGCCGAGCGCCGTCACCACGGCGTCTTCGTCGTCCATGTCGGCATCGTCATCGCTCTCCCAGCCGCCCAGACCACCGCTGGAGGAAGATTATCATCATCGTCGTCGTCATCATCATCACTACCACTATTCCATGTTCTCGTCATCACCATATCACACATGAATTTGTAATCTGCACAGTTTTGAGCCCGTCAGAGGAATTACAAGTTGGTATTGTATTTGTACACGATTTCAAACAAACAACAGATACGCTCAAATTATATTTTGGACTGTAGTTGAAGACACCATGTTCAGTTTTCTTGGTTTAAAGGTCCCATGTTGTAAAAATCAAGATTTCCTTTTTTTGTTTTTTGATTATAAAGCAGCTCTAAGTGCTAAATAAATAATGTGAATGAATTTAATCTTATGATGGATATTGGGACCTCAAATAAAACATCAGAAAAACCGTTTGTTTTGAACAGATATGTTCCGTCGAAGGATAAGTTAACGGTCAGAAAACACCGCCGGGTATCTTTACGGGCAGTGAAAGTGTGAGAAATGTGGAGTGTTTTTTTTTTTTTACGCAACACGATTGAATTTCTAAGAATAGAACGAACCTCCCGTTGGATCTGACGGAGGTCGGGAACGGCGTGATGTTGTAGGTGTACTTCTCTCTCAGCTCGGCCAGCTGGGGGAAGGGAAACACCGCCATGGAGTAAACCTCCTGACGGACGGACGGAGAGAGAGAGAGTGAGACGGGTTACCACGACGATTTTAAAACCGCCCACGTAAAAAGGTTTAAAAGGTGAGCGTCCTCCACCTGCATGAGGTCGGCGGCGTCGATGAGGTTTCGCTCCAGCATCTCCTGCGCGAGGCAACCCATCGTGCTGTAAAAGTCGTCGGCCGTCTGGCAGTACTCGATCCTCCTGGGCGGAGAGATGCGGAAATAAATACACACAATATGACTGGAAATGAAATGGAGATCCCAGATAGACACACGGACCACCGCTTTTACTCATTTTCACTGAATGATCCACCACGTTTACGTGTTATTATTAGCAGGAGAGGCGTTCACGATCGCGGGATTTTAAAACCCGATGTCAAATTCTCTGATTAAGAAGTTGAATGACGAGTTAACGAACGTTTTCAGTACCAATCTTAACGGTTTTTTTAAGTGCTTAAAGAACAAACTGAGAAAAATATTTCTTCTTTCAACACACACAAAACTTAATATTCTCCTAGTTTACTAATAGCTGTTAGTTCAAGCCAATAATCAACTAGTTCTCGCACGTTTTATGATGCATCAGGAAAGGTTCGAGGGCTAATGAAGAATATAACAAGTGACATTGTTAACACTGAGCTACATCACAGAAAAATACTAAACTCTGACAATAAGCTTTTTAAAATATTACTTTTACAACAAAGTTAGCCGCCTCAGCAGGGCCTTTATCTACTTTTCTTTCACAATTGTAAAAGCCTGCTTCTACAATAAACTGAGGAAATTATTTCTTCTTAATGTGGGCCCCGTCTAAAGAGGTTACTTCCTGTTAAAAGAGATCCCCCCCTCCCCGCCGTCGCTCATCTCCGTGACACCGCTAGTTGCAAGTCGCCCCGAGATGACTTGTGCCTCGATTTTGTCACTTTATACAAGTAAAAACTGAAATTGCGCTCACTCTCCCAGCCTCTCCCAGATGGCGAGAGCGACGCGGAACAGGACCTCCGACCCCTCGAAGAAAACCGAGTCCCAGATCTTGAGCACGGTGGGCGCTGGCAGGCAGGTGGCGAACATGGTGAGAAACCACTGCATGGTGAAGACGTTGGTCAGCGGAGGCTCGTAGCTACCTGAAGGAAAGACGACCACGACATCCGGCAAACACTCCCAGATTATTCACAGAGACATAAACAAAGGTTGCTTTGATGTGAATTAACAGCGTCGGGCAGGTTTGCGTGCAGTTGGCACCACATATCTGCACGAGGAAGCGTTTTTATTTTCTAACACTGATGCAAACACGCTGAACTGTACCTCCCGCCTCCCGGTTGGCTGCTTTCTGCAGGTGGTGGAGGTGCTGCGAGAGTCGGGGCAGCTTCAGACGCAGCAGATCTCTGAACACGGCCATGTCCACTGAACAGAACAGAGACGGTGGAGAGTCAGAGATTGAACGTGACGGAGGACCGACGGCATCGATCCATCACGTCCGGTCGGGGCGTTTTAATTAACACTGTAAATGATAAACGAGCTTTTACACGTCAGATCCTGACACCTTTTCAGACCGCCGCTGCGACATCCGTTCATCTTCTTTTTAGTTCATTAATCCCAAAAAATGATTTTACTTATTAGCCTTGAAAAATGCCCTCTGAGCCCAAGTTAATATATTTTGATTGCTTCTTTATTGGAGTCCTTCCATCTTTAAACCAGGGAACTGCACCTCCTCAGTGTCCTGATACCAAATACAAATACTTTTAGGGAGCAAGAAAAGTGTGTGTGTGTGTGTGTGTGTGTGTGTGTGTGTGTGTGTGTGTGTGTGTGTGTGTGTGTGTGTGTGTGTGTGTGTGTGTGTGTGTGTTTACCTGACAACGCACGCAGGTTGTTGGCAAAATAACTGTCAGGCAGCACTTTGTCAATCAGATAAATCATCACCTGAACACAGAAAAGTGGATTTTGATCAAAGGGAATAAAGAATTATACTGTCACCTCGTGTGTGTGTGTGTGTGTGTGTGTGTGTGTGTGTGTGTGTGTGTGTGTGTGTGTGTGTGTGTGTGTGTGTGTGTGTGTGTGTGTGTGTGTGTGTGTGTGTGTGTACCTTAAGCGCATCGCTCTCGTTGCCCTCGGTAACCTCCAGTATGAGAGCAGCCAGTACGTTGAACCCCTGGCAGTAGCCCACCGCTTTATTCCAGCGGGCGTACGCCAGCAGCACCCTCTTCAGCACCACCCGGTCCTGCTCCCCCTCCTGGCCGCAGTAAGAACTGCAGCCCGTCCGGTGGAGATCCTGGTGGCCGAGATTATTTAATCGCAGGTCAGCGCGTTTACAGGATAAATTAATTATCATTTCATGCAGTCGGGATGGGGAGAGACACACACACACACACACACACACACACACACACACACAGAGAGAGAGAGAGAGAGAGAGAGAGAGAGAGAGAGAGAGAGAGAGAGAGAGAGAGAGAGAGAGAGAAGCAGATGATTAGATTTTGCTCTGTTGAATCTCTGAGTCACGGAGAGAAAGAAAGGAGCTGCAGTGTTTCCATGATGCAGTCGTCCTCATCAGTGACGCACACTCATAAGCAAACACTGCTCTTCCAGTCACTTCAGCTTCCAGGCGACATACTGTTTTTTTTTTGCAGGGTATTCTCATATAAACTCGTGGGGGGAAAAAAAGAAAGATGTATTTTTGTGTCATTATTTCCTGAAGATATCACCAGGTTCAGACTATTGTGTGAAAAAGCTTGTGTATCTTTAGCTGAAATCAAACCTGCTTGTTCTCGTACTGATGACGAACTGATGAGGCCAGCGAGATCAATATTTATGGACCATTTAAGACGATAAAAATTGGAGTCCTCCCTCATCTCATAACAACAAAATATCTGGTGGAACAATCTTATTCAAGGTTTATTTTGTGTTTTTTTTCTGGCACTTTAGTACAAATCTTAATGTTTAATTTAGTAAATGGAGATGTGAAGTCATCCAGTATGTACTGCTGAACATGTGTGATGGTAATTATAAGCTCAGGTGCCAATTTATAAAAGGTACACCTACAGCAGCTCCATTTAATGCAGTCTGACAACATACCCGCAAAAAAATCCTCTTCTTAACATTCAGTTTATGTTCAAATCTTTTTACAGAGACGTTGATTTAACTCTGTCGTCACTGTGGAGGCTGCTGAAGGGTTGTACTGCTTCACTTTGGATCGATTTTAGATCCTTTGAATCCTAAATGCTGCCAAAGATATTGTTCTTTTGGAAAATGTGCACAAAACTGAACAAAAATGATTTAAGAGTAAAAATATGGGAAATGAGCTGTATATTTGCAAACAATGCCAACTAATTGAGCTGCAGTACGAACACTGTGCTGAAATACAGTAATAACACGATTCAGAGACCTTGAACACTCTCTGCAAGATGCCTCACGGTTTATTTTAATCTACAATCAGAGACACGCTCATGGTTCAACACTCGGCACAATGCTGCTGACTCAGGACACGCAAATACAAACACTCACAAAAAAAACCCAAAAAAAACACCACACCACCCGGTTACCTTGACGATCTGGATGCCGAGGGAGTCATCGTCTGGGTTGCTGCGCTCGTTGAAGGCGAAGCGGAGCGTCTTGTCCCAGTCGATGGAGATGCTGTGGAGGTACTGGTCCGCCAGCGTCAGCCAAACCTGCGCGGGGAACCACGGCAACGGACACACAAAGAACCAGGTGATGCGGTGAGGTTTCAGGAAGGCAAAAATCCAGATTTTCATTTCCCGTCCCCACTGAGGGAACCTAAACAAACATTTAAACTGTAAATATTCTCTGACTCATTTCGTTTTGCAAGTTCAAGCAAAAAAGACGAGATTTTTCATCGTTCATCTCCTCTGGAAAGATGAAAGTAATCACTTCCGTTTGCTCGCTCTCTCTCATCCCAGGAGATGACGCTGTGATGTGAGATGAATTGAGCGCTGCAGACAAAAGTGCCTCTGCGTACTGTTCTTTCAGGGCCGCACCGTTTCCCTCACAGGCTGACGACAACAAAGACAACATGCTTTTTCCTGGTAATGGGACCGCTGGGTCGTCACTTCTTTCACTTAATGGGTTCAAAACAAACACTATTAGAGAGGAGAGATGCCGAACGTCTTGTTTAATAAAGCGTCTTTTCATAGAGGGGATGTTTCTGACCCGAAACAGAAGTCGCACCTCAAAGCTTGGCGCTAATATTTCATCGTTTCCAACAAAGGTGGATAAATAATAAATAAAGCGTCCCGACAATTAGTACTTAATTAAAGCTGCGTACCCTCCTCCTCCACTCCTTTGGTATCCCGGTCGGAAGCCTTGCCACAGCTTTCAGGGCATCATACCACTGTTAGAAAGTAAAACAATACAGTTTAATTCACCTCCCACTGAGGCCATGTTTGTCCGAAATGCAACTTCAGATCAACAATAAAAGCAGGAAGAAAAACAACAGTTTTAAGGAATATGTGTAGTCAAACTGAACATATGGGTCTGTGGTATATTGTTCATGCCTCACCTGCTGGAAGCCGTTCTTCCCCAGCGATGGCTCGATGGTGAACTTCAGCCGTGTGTCAACTCCTACGAACAAACAGAGACACGTGGTTTTTTTAACTTTTGTTTTAAAGGGACACTGAAATTGTTGCTTAATTGATCAAAAGAAAATAAATCTACGGCTATTTTGATAATCGATTTATTGTCTTGAGAAGAAAGACGGTTCAGTTCTCGGACTCCAGCTCCTTAAATCTGAATATGTTTTGTTTCCTTTTGTCATCCATGATAATAAACTGATAATATTTTTGTTTTTTGGACCACATTAAAGCTTGTTAAACAGATAATTGTGTTTCTACATAAAAAATTTTTTTAAAAAGCATCTTTAACACAAAAACCCGAAGACAGAAGGAAGTTTATGATCCCTAAATGATGACGCATCATTTTCTGGAGCTGCAGCGTTTTAAATCCGACAAACCAAATAACTTGCAAAGCTTCAAAAAAAGAATACGCGAGTCTTTGCGTGCTTATATAAGAAAGAAACAGGGGATTTGAGGTTGTAGTTTTGATCAGTTTTTTGGGGGATTTGGTTTTTTTGGGGGGGGGGGGGGGACAATTTGACGCCACATGATGAAGTCGCTGTCCATTTCCTGGTAGTGCTGAATCTCAATCTGCGCCTCGCTGGACGGATGAACGCCGCGTTAAAACCTCTTTGCACGAGCACACACACACACATAAACGTGTCCAAAGAACATTTAGTGCAGTGGGCTAAAACTAAAACCCCTCCCGGAAATGAAAAATGTTGATCTGAAAGTTTAAGAGCCAGAGTCCCGACGCGTCTCGGCTCTGAGCCGCCAGCTCCCTCCGGCTGCGGCCATTTCTCTCCCCGCCTCCATCCTCCAGCGTCTCTGGAGGATCTGTAGCTCCGTCACACGGCAGCTGATCACACTACAGGAGATGTTATCTGTCTGATAACATCGCTAACAAGAAGACACGAGGGTTATTTTTTTTGTTTTTAACCTGCTTGGTCGGTCTCTGTCGCTTCGTCCTGCGCCATTCTGGTTTCCTCTCGGGAGCTTCTGAGGAGGATTAACGCGGAAAAAAAAACCCTCCTACTTCCCGGTTACAGATTAGTGCAGCACAGCCGACACAACACGTGGATTCAGTTTAGGACGGCTACATCAGCGGGGATCCAGGGGTTAAAAATTCATCAGTTTAATTTCTCCAGAGTGGAAATGAATCAAAATAGACCCAGCTAGAGAAAGTAGGGAGAGGGAGGGAGGGAGGGAAGGAAGGAAGGAAGGAAGTATGACATGCTGGAAAAGTGAAAAGGACACGGATGATACGTCACACTGTAATAAATTATCATAAAGTCTGAAGTTTATTGTGACCCAGCTGAGTCTTTTGGGCGCACATGCGCACAAGTGCCGTCAGTGAGTCTCCGGTTCGGTTCCCCGGGTGGCCGGGCCTTTACTGCGTGTCATTCCTCAGCTCTCTTTCCAAAACATTTCCTGTCCGTCTGCTCCCATCCAATGACGATTAAACGCTAAACGAAAGGTCTTTGAGCTTAGAGGTCCTAAACTGTAATAAGTCAATTAAATTCCAGCTTTTATTGGGATGTTATGAAGCACTTAAAAAGCAGATTTTCAGTGTTCAAACAGCTCATTGTGGACTTGAGGAGTTGATGGATATCTGTGATACTTTTTGAATTGTTAAAACATCGCCGCAAGAACAAGAATGGAGTAAAATGTCAGAAAAATATGCAGTATGATGTGACATTTAGCCTATATGCACTAATATGAGTTATCGAAAGCGCTGCATGCGTTTATATTCATGCACTCAGTAAAATATCTCTCAAACAGACAACATGACCTCGAAATCAAAACATCCCAAAACACCACGGCAATGAAAACAGACAAATAAGTTCATGTGTGTCTGATGGCAAAAAAAATCTGGGATATCCACCGATCAATAGTTCTTTAGACTTTGTAAACATTCAGACTGCAGAGAGACATATGGTTATTTTTTTCTGAATACATATCTGGTGTATCAAGAGTGTCCATCCACAAATGTCCTAGAAAAAAATGAGCAGTCAGAAATGAAGACTAATCTCTCCTCAGTTATTCGATCATAAGAAACCAAACCTGCACCTCCATACATCCTGCATGACGTCATAATTTCGTTGTAAACTCACTAAAATCAGATTGAGTCTGTTGAAAATGAGCCGATCTGACACCTGAGCGGTCTCTATGGAAAACAAATTATCGCTTTATATGAAACATTCATGAAAATGTTTGTAATATAGCAAAAGCCTAGTTGGTGGGTTTATACTGAGTATGTACAGGTTATATTGGACCATCTCTAGTTAACATGGTATTGAGACCGAGGTGGATATTAAAACAAAATTTTGATCATTCAAATTAAGCTCATTTTAAACAGTGGAATTTGCTTAAATATGACAATTACTGGTGAACTGTAGATGCACACAGCTGCAGCATAAAAATAAGACATTATTGTAAATAAGCACACGGCAGTGAATAAAAGGAACATTTAGGTTCTGCAGCCACATGATGTGCAAAATTTGCACCAATAAAAAATTACGTCTCCATATCATTTAGCATGCTGCACATCACTGCTGCTATTCTGTCTCCGGATATTGTTTGAAAATCAAACGCAGAGCCTTTTTTTTTTTTTTTTTTTTACCCCCTCCGTGTTTGTGGTGTCCCATCCGGACATGTAGGGAGCTGACCTGGCTCTAAGGTGCACAGCAGCCGGGGTGCACTCCTGGAGATCCCGTTCCGCTTCTTCAGGACGTTGCTGATGATGTTGCCGACCCCTCCGGATCCCTGCTGCCGCTGCTTCGCGCCCGCCCTCGGCCTCCTGCCGGCGGCGGGGAGCCGCTCCTGCCTCATCCCGGAATTTAGAGCGTTTAGCCGGCTCAAATCACCTCATCGTCTTTTACCAAAAATAAATACAAAATACAAAATCCTCCTTTTAACGGCTTTGTTGGAGAGCAGGAAGACGTCCGAGCCGTTCCTCCCAAAACGCTCAGTATTATTAATTGATTACGGTGATGCTCCAGATCTCTTCCGGTGATGCTTTGTGGTTCCGACTTCCACCCGAAAGAAACGACACAGTCTGTCTTCCGCTTATTCGTTCAGGGTGGTGAGGGGGAAAAAAAAAAGGTCCGTGAAATCGAGCTCTAAACGGATCACGCGACACGTAAAAAAAAAAAAATTATAAATATCGGGAGCGTTAAAGAGAAATAGCAGATGAGGAAGTAACGGTGTCTGTCGGTGCTGCACAGCTCCTCATCCTCCTCCGGTTTGGCGTCACCGGGAGGAGGTGCAGGGATGGAGGGATGCGGTAGGATTGGGGATACACGTGGGGATGGGGGGAGGAGAGGGGCATAAAAAGATGAGGTAATGGTGGAGGAGAGAGCGAGAAGAGGGAGGTGGACTTTTAGTCTCCTACAAGCTGTTGGCTAATGCAGCAATCACAACTTGTACAAACCGTGAATATGACAATTATTAAATATCAGACTGACTGAACCGACTTTCACGTTTAGATTCAATGTCTGCAAGAAATATGCAGGGAAAAAAACCAGCAGATGAAGCAAGTTGGAGCCTCCTGCAGGTAAGATTTTATTTATTTCTAACATGCGTGTAATACACCCACCGGCCCGCTAGAGGGCGCGCGGCCCTTTGGGACGCCTGGTGTAGCTTCAGCGTGTGAAGGACACGCACTTTCAACTGTGACGGGTCACCTGAGGAGGGGTCACGTGAGCAAGTAGAAAGGCTGTGAAGAGCTCTGAGCTGCGAGTCCTAAACGACCACGCAGGAGGTCGGCGGTTCGAGTCCGGGAGAAGATTTGTTTTTGTGTGGTTGCGTGTTTTTTGGGTTTTTTTCCTGATACCAACCACGGTTTTTTTGTTTTTATGTGTGTTTTTGTCCTCCCAAACCCACAGATTGTATATAAAAGTGGACGTAGCTTCCGGGTTTGATGAGGAAAGAAGATGAAAAAGTGCCCTAAAGTGCAATACCACCGAGGGGCCACCAGGGGGCCGGCTCCGAGCTGCTATTATTTCAACAGACAGAGGTCAACAAAAGAGATTGATTAATGCCCCATTTATAGGTTTATTAAAAAAGTGACTTGAATAAACACGACACTCAGACAAATTATTATTATTATTATCATCATCACGACAACGTCAGACAACATGAGCCACATTAAATAACAAGTAACGCTCAATGAGAGACAATTATATCACGAGTCGCTATTTTTTTTTGTGAAGTCATAATCTATATATAAAAACATTAACGCCACTTGACGTAATAAAAAGTAATAAAATATTGATGTAAGTTTAATGTTGACCATATTGTCCGTCATTAAGCCGAGCGGATCCCGCAACAGCGCAGCAGTTAGTGTTTGTGGCTGTGGACCCACTGTTGTCCAATTTCCATCTGAGTTTTGTGATTTAATATAGTCGGGATATTTGATTTCATTTATTTAAAATGAGGTTTAAGCCCTAATCTCTTCCCTGGAAAAACAACCAGAGGTTACTACAGAAGGTCTCTTACATAAAAGAACATTCGATTGAAGTGTTTTCGGGGCAGTTTTGAAGTCAAACCTTCCCGCCAACAGTCTTGAGCTTCGGGTTGAAGTCACAGTTTATTATGTAAATGTGAGACGCTAATTTTCAGACTACGTGTGATATGACGATTAAGGAGAAGGTGCAAGTGCCTTGCATATATAATCCCCCGCAAGGTGGCATTTCCTGTTTTTTTTGTTTTGTGCTTTGAAGCTACTTTAAAAAAAATATTTTGTGATGTTTGCCTGATCATATCAAAGATTGGCAGAAAAAAAACACACGAAAAGTGTAAAACTTTTAATATGTTGGGGTTTTTTTTTGCATTCAGGCACTGACGAAGGGTTTTAAAAGTAAATCTCAGCAGGGCAATATTTTTGTCGGGAGAAATCCTCCTCGTGATGTTTGACGTGTTGTAGCGTCCGTGTGAAAGTGTCCGGTATGAAACGAAGAGAGGAACCGTGCGCGACTTACGTCGTTTCTGCGAGACGGCCTGAAGGCACGCGGTGATGATGTCGTAGTTCTTCTGCAGTTTGTGGCAGAGTCGGTCGCGTCTCCTCAGCTGGCGGATCAGCTTGGCCGACTGCAGGCCGGTCCGGTACTTCACCTCCTGGATGATCGAACACAGCTCCTCCGGGGCTGAAGAAGTAGAAACACAATCAAACAAACAAACAAACAAACATCAGTCAGCTTTTTCTCTCCGGTTGGGAGGAGAATTTCGAAATTTCACATAGCTCGAAAGTCTCATGTCAGACTTTCCCATCGGCACTTAAACACATCTCACAGTCGTGGGCTCAGGTTTGATTTTATTAATATGATTATCAAGATGATTACACAACGTGTGCCACATTATATGTCTTTTTTTTTTCAATGAAAGTGGATCCCTTGATGAAAGTGGAATGTTTTGTGTGAAGCTCATATCATTTATTAAACCGTTTTTCTCCAGATGTTGCTGTTTTCCACACCTTTCTCAGAATTATGACTCGGCTGTTTTTAGCTCCTTAAAACTTGACGCACATTTCGAACTGTCATGCGACGCCTGCACTCCGCTGATAGATCAGATTATCATTAGTCTGTTTTCCAAGCTGCAGGCAAAAGAGGAAATGAAAACCAGAACACCACATAAGCACACGGCCGCCTGCCGTTTGTGGAAACATAACCTTTCAAGTCAAAGTGACACAGATACGAGACACAAAGAAACAGATGTCAGCTTTGTTTCGTTGTTTTTCTTCTACATAAAATAAATGCTTGATCCTGTGAATTAAAGGCCACCTTAACCGATAAACGAATGATTCAAACCTTCAAACTAAAGGACAGAAACACAGTGAAAACCCCCAAAAATGCAACAAAAAAAGAAACAACTTTTCACAGCAAATGAGGCTGTTATCGTGTCTTCTGAACCAATCAGAAAGAAATTAATTAGTATATTAGTTAATCATCAGGACCGTCAAAATAAAATACTAAATGTTTGCTCAAAAGTGTGTGTTTGCTGTTTTTTTTAAATTTTATTTTATCATCATATTATCAAATACCAAAAAATAAGCAATCTGCAAACCTACTTTTGTGTTTGTCATTAATTTACCTTCTTTAAAAGCAAAAGCAGATGAACTAATACTTAAAACCGTCATTGGCTGCTGTTTAGACACCATATAAATCAAATTTTCACCTCGATTTACACCCAAAATTCCTCGAATGCTCGCTTAATTACATCACTTAATAAACCCCGCTGTGTCAATGCATTTTTACGTTTACCAAAAGGGATTTACATCTTCACCACAGACCACTGAAGCCCCTCACCGAGCCCGTCAGAGAAGACGTTCATTCCCCTGTTTTGGCTGTTCTCGGAGGCGTTATCGGAGCGCTTCCTCTTCCTCCGGCATTGTTTAACTCCACCGAGGCAAGAGGGCAAACAGTGAACTCGCAGTGTTTACCGTAGGAGTCGCACTTTAACAGGAGGGGAAACAATGCATGCCGTTCAAGACTCCGAGGCAACTGCGCAGGAAACACAGAGGGGCAGCAAAAAGCAGCTGTCAACACGACTCGTCATCCTCTCGTCTCTCTGTGTGCGTGTTTTGTGGGCGTAAACGTCTGCAGACTTGGAGAAAGAAGCCGTTATGGCTGATCTCGGTGAACCCTCACGGACAAATCCAGCTGCACATCAAGATAAACATTCTTTGTTTGCGGACTCTTTTTGAATGAAGTATGGATCATATAAAACGCCGTTCACAAAGTTTAGAGAACAAAGTCTGCTGAGTCTGAGATGATCAAATGTCCCCCCCTCCTCTGTCTCTTCCACTATGGATTAAATATAAATTAAAAAAAAAGACTAAGTGTGGTTGGCTCATACGTAGTGGTGAATTAAAAGATGGATAATTTATGACCGCCACCAGGATATCCATAAAAAACAGCCTCCAAACTGACCTTATGGAGGCGATCATGTGTCAGCCAGACACAGCCGGCGCACATTAAATACACAACATGAAAACGTGGTGTTTCCTTGCATCACTTACAGCAGTTCCTGGTGCTGAATATTGTCTTATTTATATCAATGGAAACCACATAGCGAGGTTTACCATGGTTTAATTTAGGGAAAAGAGAGTGAAAACTGCGCAGTTTCAAGATCATATTCAGTATTTGGAGGGAAATGTGAGGGCAGTTCATCCTTTATATTTTCATTACTCTTCACATTTGTGAAAGTCCAACATATTTTTGAGATCCCTGAAGCGTCTGGTCTCTTTCTATGGGATCATACCAGAACTGAAGAAGCCTTTCCTTTTTAGATGAAACAGTACTTTAAGAAAATTCAAGCAAGTCCCACGGCCTTCGGATAACACTTAAATAAATCATACGACTCTTTGCAGCCTGACGCCCTGATACCAATATCATCACATCAATTTTATATCCGAATGCCAGTCCTAAAATCAGATGACGAAACATCTGACAAAGAAATGAAGATCTACACGTGGAAGTAGTTTCAATGCTCGTGCCAACATTTACAGCTGACAACTTATTACATTTACATCAGTATAATTTTTACGCCTCTTTAAAACATACTCTCCACTACTTTTATGTGCCAGTTTTAGATGAATATTTGACACTACTGGATTATGTTAGAAGCTTTTTGAAATCCAACACGTTCAAGATGAAACCAGTGGTTCCCAAACCTTTTTTTTTTTTTTATCCTACTGGAAGCAGTGTGTATTCAGCGTCACATTTCTAATGTTCAAAAGGATCAAACCTCTCACCAAAAAAAAAAAAAAAAAAAAAAACAGAAAATCCCCAAAAACTGGAAACACATATTTTTGGATCAAGACTTTGTAAACATCTCAGTGAGAGATTCCCTGGGTATAAAAAAAATACATAAAGTAGTTTAAACTAGCTCCACCTGCAGCTTTTCTGGTAGTTTTATTGAAGTAAAGGACCTGAACACTTCCTCCACCTCCAGGTAAGTCACAGTCTGGACTTTTGTGGAGTTTTTGTCCCCACCTGTCGAGGCCATCAGCAGCTGTCAGCACCCCCGCACACACACGCAGATATCCATCCCTCACGCCCCCTCACCTTTCTGGGCCAGGTAGTTCATCTGGTGCCTCCTGGTGTGCCTCTCCTGGAGCTCCTGGAGGAAGCTGGACCCGGAGGTGCTGCGGCCCAGGAAAGCATCCGACCCGGACGCCTCGGTGGAGCTGTCCCAGCTGTCCACGTTCCTCCTGCTGCCCCCGCTGTACGTCTCGTAAAGCTCCACCAGAAGACAGTCCACGATGGAGGTCCTCGGAGCTTTGACTCCGTCCCCCAGGGACTCGCAGTCACTGTCACCGGCCGCGCTGGTCCTTCGGGTGGCGGTGACGGTGCCAGGCGGAGCTCCGTGCCCGACGGAGACCTCCTGCCGTCCCGGAGGTGATGATGTGTCACTTGGTGACTCGGCGGGGATCGTCCATTGCTGAAAGCCGGAGAAGTCTTCCAGGAGGCGGCGGCGGCGGCGGCGGAGTTGGCGCCGCTCTCGTCTCCGGAGAACACGCCACCGTCGCAAATGTCAACTTCCAGAAGATCACTCCCGTTAAATTTCAGATCCGACGCCATTTTTTTTATGAACGGAAAACTAGCCGATTTAACTCGGATTGTTTTTCTATGTGTCGGACGTCATTTTTCTCAACAACATAGTTGAAGTTGAAAAGTTTTCTGAGCGTTTCCAGGAGGATAGAGTTCCTGGAGCATTCCATTTCTCACCTCGGAGAGGTGGAGATACGTCTGGCAGAGTTTACTTTTCTTCCTGAATGTTGCGGACTGAAACTCCCCGACCCCCCCCCCCCCCCTTCTTCAAGACGACACAATGGACCAGCCCACTTCGATGAACTTCTCAACGGCTGCCAAACTTTTTTTTTCCGGTCGCGCGACAGGTGCTGCAGGTGCCTCGAGCAGGCTGCTACGTTGACCAATCAGAGAGGAGCCGAAAGTATCTCGTCCAATCAGCTTTCATCTAATGTAGACTACATTATAAATAACAATTAAACAATTAACAATTGTTAAAAATAACAATTAAACAATTTATTATTATTATTATTAAGTCAAATGACAAAAATAAAAAATGTGGGCAGCTCTTTGATATTTGAAAAAAAAAAAAAAGTATGTTACTTTAGCTATTTATGGCATTAAACATTAAACTAATACAAAGCTCAGAATGGGTTTTAACTTTAAAAAACAACAACATCGTCACACTTTTTAAGTTGATATATTTTTCATTGTAGTGCCTTAATAATTACCCACAAAGGGATTTGAACACCCAACAGAAAGAAAGAAAGAAAGAAAGAAAGAAAGAAAGAAAGAAAGAAAGAAAGAAAGAAAGAAAGAAAGAAAGAAAGAAAGAAGGAAGGAAGAAAGATTAGACAACAAATGAAAGAACAATGTAAAGACTGATATCTGTAAGGCCATGATTGTTTTATTATAGATTATATAATTATAATATAACATAATTATAAAATAATCATATTAGTACACAACAGTGATAACTTGTCATATTGTATAATGCTCTAGATAATCAGAATACAAGTTGTTGTTGTTGTTTTTAAATAGTCTACACAAAGTTAGCTCTTGATGTCCACAGTGCCCATGTTGAACTGAAATAATATGAATTTTCCATTTTATTTCTAAACTTATTATTTATTGTAACTACATGTTGTCATTGTGAAGCTTTTTTATTATTATTATTATTATTAAGTTAAATGACAAAAATAAAAAATGTGGGCAGCTCTTTGATATTTGAAAAAAAAAAAAAAAGTATGTTACTTTAACTATTTACGGCATTTATTTGATCATTTTATTATAAATCTGTTTTAGAAAATGCAAACAGGAAAATAAAGAAAAACAGTCTTAAACGAACCTTCAGGGACGTTAAAGCCTGAAATAACAGCTATTAAAACACATTAGTCATGTTTCGCCTCTCCCAAATCAGCTGACTCGGACTTCCGGAGCCGAGCAGCACGTGACCGTCACACACAGGGAAGTGTTGTCTGGGGCAGGAATAGGGCCGATCCTCCTCCGGAGAGCAACGGGGAACAATATTTCAACGCTGTCACAAGCTGAAAGGGAGAGACGGACGGTTTCTAGTTTGTGGTAGAACTATTATTATTGTTTTGTTGTTTAAAATGGGCTCCTTTCAGCCAACATTAGTGAGCTGTCTCCTCATCTGCGTCACCTTTTGGAGCAACCTGAGCAGCGGGGGATTCACGAAATCCGACCGGAGACCAAACATTGTTTTGATCCTCACCGACGACTTGGACATCTCCATCGGGGGTCTGGTCAGTAGGTTTTATTATTATTATTATTATTATTATTATTTACAGACTTTAATGCACGTCTGCTATTGTCTCACCTGGGAGTCGTGACGCTGTTTTTTTTAATTATTATTATTATTATTTTTTTGTGATCGATTGATGTTTATATTGCAGTCTGGTTAAGCTGACTGTTCACATTCCTGGTTGGACTCATCATTTCGGCATCTCACAGAGTCAGCAGCTTCTCCACTTGCTCCTGTCTGTCGACACCCTCCCTCCTTCGGGAAAAATCACTGTTTGTTTTCCTCCCAAAAAACAACAACAACAACAACAACACACGTTCAGAAGTCCATTCAGAAATCTGCCCATTTAAAGGCCTTAATGTATACGGAAGTAAACCCACCAGAAAAACCTGAAGAATCGATATTTGTGGCTGGTTAAATGCTGTTACGTCAACAATGTAGGACAAGAAGTGTCGTAATTACATTTGTACTGTTTAATTTTCTATGTTTAAACCTACTTCACCAAATTGACGTGGCAAAGCACATCATAAGACATTTATACATCTGTAACAGGGCAGCTACTACTACACATTCTGTGAATAATCGATTTATCATGTGGTCCATAAAAGATCGGAAAAAGTGGAAAAATTCCCCAAATATCTTCCACTATTTTCCAAAATATTGCTACTAGTCTTTTTTATTTTGTCTTCTCTATGCTGCTGTGACGAGTAAATTTTCCCCACTGTGGGATTAATGAAGTCAAATCTAATCTATACATGTTATTTATATAGTAGAGGCACAAAACACGAATTCTGTCTTTAAAACTTCATTGAACTGATCAGTGATTGGGTTCATTCTTAATGTCAGCTGCGTAATAAAACACAAGATTAAATTGTCTTTCAGAATCCGCTGAACAAGACCAGAAAACTGATCGGTGACGCGGGGATGTCGTTCACGAACGCCGTGAGTATCATCTTAATTATCTCGAGCGGTGCTTCGTCATTCTGCTGACGTCTTCCTTCCTCCACCCCCCTCCCCACCCCACCTTCAGTTTGTCGCCAGCCCGCTGTGCTGCCCGAGTCGAGCCAGCATCCTGACGGGCAAATACCCGCACAACCACCACGTCATCAACAACACCTTGGAAGGAAACTGCAGCAGCGTCGCCTGGCAGAAGAGCGAGGAGGCGCGCACCTTCCCCGCCCTGCTGAAGACCTACGCCGGCTACCAAACCTTCTTCGCCGGGAAATATCTCAACCAGGTGAAAGGAAGATTTCCTGCCATGAGATTTAATGTTGTCCAAATGTCAAAGTTTCACCTCCCCTTGTGATGAACAGATGGTCGAATGGGGAACCAGGACATCCTGTTTTGTCTGTTTGCGTGTTTAAAGGGTCACTTCATCTAAATTACTGGTTAAAAAAAACAAAAGAAAGCGTTTTCCTGCTTCTCACTTTCATTTTTTTTTTTTACCATTTTTGGACACAAATCTCCATATATGCATTATCATGCAGTCAATCCTTATCTCTAAAAATACTGTTTACAAAATAAATTTGAATGAACATAAAGTCATCCTTATAGCATTTTTACTTTACATTTTATTTTTTTGTTAATCCTAATTTGCATCTATTTATCTGCAAACCTGGACCGAAAGCTCATCTTTGTTTTTTAAGCTGGGCTCAATTTCTCTCCTGGGAATCAAAACTATTTCCCCTGATCATGTTTACTTCTGAATTAAATACGTTCCATAATATTTGTAATTGTGTGTCTTCCAGTACGGGCACTCGGAGGCCGGCGGCGTGGAGCACGTTCCTCCCGGCTGGAGCTACTGGGTCGGACTGGTAAGACCTTTAACCTTTCAGCCGCACGTTTACTCCTCCTGTCCGACATCGGGGGGGGGGGCGGTTTTTGAACCGAGCCTGTAGTCAACGAGACGATGTCCAAACCCAGTAGATGACTGGACTGTGAATGAAACGCAAGAGGACTTTTAATTTGAAACGGGGACTTTTATTTTGAAATAGATGCAGGCGGTCGCTGCATTTGGCCGAGCAATGGGGTCGTTTTATCACTGAAATCCAGCGTGGCTTTAAAAAAAAACAAAAACAAATCCATTTACAATACAAACATGTATCACCAACATTATGTTGACAATATTTGTCTTTTATTGGTTACAGTGGCTGGATACTGTTAACTTTTCTTCTTGTTATCGTCAGCCTGTTGGACAGTTTTGGTCTTTATCTGAAAATATGTCCGATTTTTCATGCGGTTTCAGACTTTTAGACCTCACTGTCTGTTTCATGCACAGATTTATGAAATATATATCTCACTAACTTCTTAAGTTAATTTTTTTGTAATAGTGCTTCTGAGATCCGGCTACCTTAAAAGTCCCTGGTCAGTTTCCATGGTGACCGGAGACTCCCTTGCTGAAGGAGCCGGACTGATAAATAAGCTACTATCAGATTTTCTTGAAGTTACACTGTGTCTCTTAACTGGTTTACAGAAGTCATTACACACAATGAAACCGTGTCCACTGGACAAACTCACATCTGAGCTGCGTCCTCGTGACCAGAAAGTTTATCGTGACAAAAGTTTCTGCTGTGAAGGACATAAATCCAGCTGCCATGATTTGAAGGAATGTCTCGGATCGTGTACGAGTTCATGTGACCGCGATGACTTTGAAATTGGCGACATTTGCAATCGTCTAACTGGCGTTCAGATGTTTGATCCAGATGTTTCACGCACGCACACACACACACACACACACTGAGGTGCAGGCGTGTTCCTGTCACAACTGTGAGTTTATAAACGCTCTGAATGTGTTTTTATTTTTACTTTCTATTATTTATTTTTTTTACACTAATTCCACCAGTCTGTGGACTTTTTGTAATTTGTTACTTGCTTTTTCAGGCAGGACTTGGACCAATGACAGAATTTTTTTTTCATCTAATTTAGTCAAAGACTAGAAATTAAAAAAACTACTATTAATACAGCAGGAGACAGAAATAAAAGCTTTTGTAAGAAAAATACCCAGAAAAGTTTCACACACCCTCCACTTACTTCTTGTCTGAGTCTGTTTGACACCAGACAAAATCCTGATCTTGATCCTGATCCTGAAGTGGAAACTAGAGGCCTGCAGTGCTCAAACTGATTTTTCAGTAACAAAGAAAATATCTCGTATCCAGAACTAAAACTTTTAAAATGACAAATATTTGCATCTTCGTAGATTTTGGATTTTTCACTGAGCAAGAGTTTGTTTTTTTTGTCTTTTACTTTAAGGAAAAACCACATCAGACTCAAACTATTATTCACAGCAGTGTACTTTCACACATCTTCAAACCTCCCTGAAGGAGATTTTTTTGCATTAATAAAAATGTGCTGTTTGTGTTTTCCAGGAGAAGAACTCTAAATATTACAACTACACTCTGTCTGTGAACGGGAAGGCTAAGAAACACGGAGCAGAGTACAGCAAAGACTACCTGACGGACGTCCTGGTGAGACATCGGATCAGAACATTTAATATTACTGCACATCAGCTTCGGTTTTCTTTCTATACGGTCTTCAATATGTGTTGTTGACATCCTTCCTTTCTTGATAAATCACATTACATTAAGTAATAATTAATTATGACAACAGTTCTTCATATAACCATCATTCATTCTGACTCTTTTTCTTTCTTTTTTTTCAGGCCAACATGTCTCTGGACTTCCTGCAGTATAAATCCAACTACCAGCCGTTCTTCATGATGGTGTCCACGCCGGCCCCCCACTCCCCCTGGACCGTAGCTCCTCAGTACCAGCAGCGCTTCAACGGCACCAAGGCTCCCAGGGACCCCAACTTCAACGTCCACGGCAAGGTGGAGCTTTTTAAAACATCCTCTCTGAAATTTTTTTGAACAAAAAAATCACTGTTATGAAAACATGTCAAAGACACAGAAAGTCAAATGACTGATTTCTCTCTTCAGGACAAACACTGGTTGATCCGACAGGCTAAAACTCCCATGACCAACTCCTCCGTTCAGTTCCTGGACGATGCCTTCAGGAAACGGTCGGTCACGTTTCCTCCTCATCTTCCTCCCCTTCACTGAAACAACTTGTCGTCATCATCCGTTAGTGAACACATTTCTCGCATATTAATTCACCTTCTCCTCTGTAAAAAAAATGCCGCCGTTGTTCCTCCCGGCCTGCAGGTGGCAGACTTTACTGTCGGTGGACGACCTGGTGGAGAAAATAGTCAAGAGGTTGGAGGTCTCAGGTGAACTGGACAACACCTACATCTTCTTCACGTCGGATAACGGCTATCACACAGGTGAGTAATATATTCAACATCCTAAAAAAAATATGTTTTTTTTAGGATTTTTTTTTTTTAGGATTTTTTTATGTTGAATAAAAAAAATGTTGTTTTTTTTTAGACTTAAAATAAGAGATGTAAAGGATTGTGAAGCCTCGATGAAAATACGCGTCTCCTTCTCCTTCAGGTCAGTTCTCGCTCCCGCTGGACAAACGGCAGCTCTACGAGTTTGACATCAAAGTTCCTCTCATGGTCCGAGGACCAAACATCAAACCCAACCAGACCAGCCAGGTACACACACACACACACACACACACACACACACACACACACACACACACACACACACACACACACACACACACACACGACCCTACTCTGTGAGCTTAAACTGTATCTTTAATTACAGCTGAGATAATGTCCTTCTGAAACTGACCATTTCTTATCTTATTTTTTTCATAACCGACCATCAGAATTGAAATCTGATTAACACTACAAGTTTTTTTTTAAGTTTGTTTTTTTAGGTTTGTTTTGTCTTGTTTTGTTTTTTTAAACTGTGTTGTCGTGGTGGCTCAGCTGCGTGTCAGCGTGTGTTAAACTGAACGCGTTCGGCCTCCAGATGCTGGTGGCGAACGTCGACCTCGGCCCGACCATCCTCGACATCGCCGGCTACAACGTCAACAAGACCCAAATGGACGGCATGTCCTTCCTGCCCGTCATGGTGAGATCACCAAGACCACGCGTTTCCTCCGGACACAAAGAGATGTGCTTCTTTTTTTTTTTTACTCTAATTCTTTAACATTAATGCATTTATTTCTTCACTATATTTTTCACTCTTACTTCACCTTTTAATCCCAAAAAACATTAAAAAAAAACTTTGCACGTGTAATTTAATTTAAATAGTTGTTCCAACAGATTTGTTGTTTTGAGACATAATAGGTCATGTTGTGATATTTATACTACTCATTGTTAAGGGATCTTGTTTGTTTTATTTCTACAGATTATCAAAGAAAAATGACCTTTTGGAGATTGTTTTAATTACAGGGTTCCTACTCAAAGTCAAATTCACAGATTTTATAATTCCATGATATTCCAGAATCTCCATGACCAGTGGGAACCCTGTAATTAATCTTCCAGATTTTTTTTTTTAAATCATTCTTTTGTTTTATTACAAATTTGTGTATTTTAGTTCTCGTTAAAATAATAAAGATGCCTTTCCACGTTATTAAATATGTGTTCACCTGAGTTTACAAAGATATTAAAGTTGTTGGTAGTCCATCAAAAGTTAAGATGTTTTACAAAATGTTAGGTAAGATTATTATAAAGAATTAAATCAGAGATTAAATCAGAGGAACATAAAGTTCAATATGGAAATTATTGTTGTCTGTGGGTGGTCGTTGTAAAAATAATGTGTGTGTGTGTGTGTGTGTGTGTGTGTGCGTACGCGTGTTACCAGGAGGGGAAGATGAACAGCAGCAGCTGGAGGACCGACATCCTGGTGGAGTACGAAGGCGAGGGGAGCAACGTGTCCGACCCGGCCTGCCCCCTGCTGGGACCGGGAGTGTCGGTACGCCTGGAGGGATTCATTAAAAAAATTTATCTCTGATGAAACAACGTCTGTGCAGCTGAAAAAACGTTTCTTCTTCAGGAGTGTTTCCCGGACTGTGTGTGCGAGGACTCGTACAACAACACGTACGCCTGCGTGCGCACCGTCGCCCCCTCTGCCAACCTGCAGTACTGCGAGTTCGACGACAACGAGGTGAAGTCGCCTCTCTGTGCCGCTTTCTTTGGCGCCATCTGGCGGTAGAATGAGGAACGACATTGCGGTAAACGCTTTTTGACTTTTAGTTTATGTTTGTCCCGCAGGTGTTTGTGGAAGTGTACAACGTGACAGCGGACCCGTACCAGCTGAGCAACATCGCAAAAACCATCGACCAGGAAGTCCTGGAGAAGATGAACCATCGGCTCATGATGCTGCAGTCCTGCTCCGGACAGTCGTGTCGGACGCCCGGCACGTACGATCCCAGGTCTGTTCGCCACTGGAAATTATAAATAGTACTAACAATAAATTCTTCAGCAACAAGACACGAGTTACCTGACAAAGTTGAAATGAAAAAGGTACATTCCTTCACTGAAGTGAAAGTTTCACCTGACCTTCCCGCTCGGTCTCTTAACACGCAGGCTTTTATTTACTGTGTTTGTCCCACCAGGTATCGATTTGACCCTCGACAGATGTTCAGCAGCCACAGCTGGCGGCTCAGCAGACTCAGACAGACGCTGAAGTAGGAGGAGCAGACGGAGGACGACTCGAGGACGGACGGACGGACGGAGGGAGGGATGTAAGGGAGGAAGAAGGACTGCGTTTGTGTTTTTGTATTCAGCCTCTGCTGCTGTTGTTGCCTTGTTGTCGAGCCTCCGGAGTCGGGCTCTCTTTTTGTGGACGGATGGAGAAGGGATCCGGGGTGGTGTCATATTTTTTTTTGGGGGGGGGGGGGGGGGTGAGAGTAAAAAATTTAATGCGAAAGAACAGGTGGGTTGCCATGGAGACGGGAGGCCTCTCCGGGTGCAAGGCTCGCGTTTAAAACTGGTGTGAAAGGAAGCCGGATTATTCGAGAGCGATTTACACGAGAAAGCCATTAATTCAAACCCTGTTTTTGTTTTTTCGTTTTGTTTTTTTGTTTCTTCTGAGCATCATTTTGAACTGAACGTCCGGTCGAACACGTTCATCTGCTCGTCTGAATATCTGGCGGCCGCTTCATTTTGGCGTTCTCAATTATACGGCGAAAGCTGGACATTTTATCGTTTGCAGCGGGACGCGGTTGAATACGAGCTGTAAACCGAAAACAAAGCGTCACGGCATCCCAACGCGTGACCGACAACAAACTGCCAACCATCCAGCCGTCAACTATTTGTTCAATCAATCAAATAATCACAAGTTCAAATACTTTTTAAACACTCCAAAAAATGAAAATAAACTAGTAAATTCGGTTTTGGAGGAAATTATGAGCAATTAATTGGCAGTTTTACCAAACAAATCCCAATTATTTATCAAAAATATGCAATTCATTAACTAATCAGGTAAATGTGGACACCTAAATGGATGATTAGCAAACAATGAACCAAATTAATTGTGAAAAAATACATTATTATAAGCATCTAATGTCCATTTGTCTGTAATTTTAACAGCTTGCGTGGTGATTGGTGAGGACCAATCGAATACAGCAGAAAAATATCTTTCGTCTGACAGTAAAGGTCGTGATGTCACTACAGCGATTAATCGATTAGTTGATCATTAATTAAAACACCAACCATTTCATAGTCGATTAACCTTTTTTTTTTTTTATGAAATAGTAAAATTCTCAGATTCATGCGTCTTAAATGTGAATATTTTCTTTGACTCTGGGAAACACTGGTCGACATTTCTTTCTCCACGTTCACACATTTTAAAGACCGAACAGCTGATCGATGTCCAGATGTCTCTGCTCTAAAGCTGATGACGTACTAAACTGTGCAGTCCGGTAATGTGATGACACCTTCGGTCCGAGATGGCGACGATAACGTCGCGTCTGTAGCGTTTTCACCGAGCCGAATCTGAACTCCGACGCAGACGGAGAACGGCCTGATGGGAAACAGGAAGCAAGACGTTTTACAAAGACGGGCGCCAAACGAAGTCCTCTTTCCATCATCGGCGTTCAGATCAGCTCAGTTTGACATCGTTTCTCAATTCTGGTTCTGGTTTATGGGTTCGATGTGACAATTTTAAAAGCCAAAAATCAAATATCTAATTTGATTAGTAAGCACCGTAATAAACCTGATAATTATTTTCGATAAACTTTAAGGGAACTGAAGTTTTAACTTTGGATCACATTTATGCCATTAAACTACGTTTAAACAAAAAAAATGAACAACAATAATTTCCTTTTGTGGCCGTAGTTTGATATTTCCGTCACAGTTGAAACATAAATCTTCATTCTGGTGAAGTTTTAGACATTTAAAGGCTGATTATTGATATATTTTACATTAAAGGAATGCTACAACGTTTTTTGAGAAATTAACACGATTTCTTTTCTTGCCAAGAAGAGGAGATAAATATCACTTAAACACTGTTTACCGATATTCAGATTTGTGTGAACAGATTTAAATCCCTGCAGGTTATTTGGAGATTTTTGAGTTTTAAATGCAGTACGCGAAGTTTCTCTTTCGAGTTTCGTCCGCTCGACATTTCGTTGTGTGTTTATTTAGATGTGAGCAGACAAACTGTCTCCTGTGAATCAACTACAGCTACCGTTCTTCTTCTTCTTCTTCTTCTTCTTCTTCTCGGGTAACGATTCGTTCACGCAGCTCTTTCTTCCTCCGTGTTCGACCCGTTCGGAGTCACAACTGGACTGAATTAAAACAAAACGCGGAGATGAGAAAATCCCACTGAGACCACCGGACTGAATAAACCACACCGTGTGATTACTTTTCCTCGTAGAAAAAAAACAAAAATCACTTTTGTTTCAACTCACTGATGCACTTTCCGATCGGTCAGAACTCTACTGTTGTTTTGGCACGCTTTTATTTTTCAGAATAGTTTTTTGATGATGTATTTTTGGCTTGTGTGTTTTTTGTCCAAATAAAGAGATTCTCGAGATCACGGCGCCGACTTCACCTCTGATTTTGTACTTAGAAATAACATTTTAAGATTTATTTGTGTTGGATTTTTTTTTTTTTGGCAGATTCAACAACAACAAAAATCAGAAGTCCTTTAAATCACAAATCCTTCATCTAAGATCGTACCTGTCGGGAAAAAGCTTGTTGTGGTTAAATAAACAGTCTTTTTATTTATTTTTTTACTTACCTGTTGTCAGATTTACTCACCAGAAGGAATCCACGAGGCGTCGGCTCTTAAAAAAACAAACAAAAACTAGAAATGCTTTTGCAACAAGAGCTGAAACCAATAATCGTTTTCTCGGTTATTTAATAATATTTTTGGTCCGTTAAATGTTAGAAAATAGTGATTAAAAAACTAACAATTTCCAGAGGTCAGAGTAATATCCAGCAAGCATAATGAAACATCTTTATTCACAAGTCTAACTTTGCATTGAACTTTACATTCCCAGTTGTCAGAAAATCTAAATTTAAATCTCCAGTCTTAATGTGAGATTTTGTCAGTAGGCTTAAAAAAAATTAAATAAAAAATCTGCATCATTTTAAGCATATTTAGAATATTTTCACTGCTTTACTTTGCTATCAGACAGAGTTTTCCGACATTATAACGTTTTCTTCAAAGCCGCCAGACTCCATTGACAAAATCAGGAATTTAACCTCGTTGCACACGGGAGTTGCTGATCGATAAGTTGCTTTGTTTTTATCGCTGCGGTGTTTTAGCAGGCTAAAACACAAATAATATGACAATCTTAGTCAGAAAAGGGCCATTTTACAGCAAAGTAAATCCATGAAAATATTCAAAATGTAGCGTACACTTTCACTGATGTTGAATTTTTTTTGTTTTTTAGTTTGTTTGTTTTTTAAACTTTTTTTTACCGACTCAGTCCAGAGCAGTTCATAGCTACGTTTCCGCTACAGCTGCATGCTTCTCCTCCTCCATCCAAACCTCCATCTACTGCAGGTAAATACATCAACTACGGATCAGTACCTCAATCTAACCTCGCTTAACAAAATGTAAACTATCCTTTTATGAGACCGTCAGGGCCGGTTGGAAAGACAGCAGGTTCAGTTTGTTCTCCTGCTGCTCGTCAGCAGACTCCTTCACCCGAAGTTTCTTAATCCGAGCTCGGCGCTTTCCTTCTGATAAAAAGAGACTTCGTTGTTCTGGAGTCTCGTGTAAAAGTCTTAAAAAGGTCTGAATCATCTTTATTTCTATGATTAAACGACACCGTATCTCAGGGATAAAATCTAGTTTCTTCTTGACTTTTTCAGGACTCTTCATGTCTTTTGTGTTAAAGAAATAAATTTAAAAAAAAAAAAAAAAAAAAAAATCACCATTAATTACTACTAAGGGGCAGATGGAGAAGATTTCTCTGTTCCCACAGGAAGTTTATCAAACAGAGGCCACTAACACTCGGCGGTTTCCAGGAGGAGCCATCGACCCAACTGAAACCCAAAAACGTTGAACAGCCGTGTGTCGCTTCGGGTTTGAAAAAACACTCCAGAAATAAAAAAAAATAAAAAAAGACGAGTGAGCCTCCTCCATCAGCTCTCCAGGACGGGCAGGAACGGCAGGTCGGTGCTGCCCAGGTACGTCCTCCCTCGGTGCTGGAAGACGTCGCTGATGGCCCACGTCAGGCGGCCGTCCGGGTCGTGAAGCGTTCCCACGATCTGGCCGTCCGGCCCGAGCTCCAAGACGAGAGCGTAGCGCGGCAGCATGACGTCGTACCAGCTGAGAGGAACCACCTGCAAGCACAAAGACGTCAGGTGACGTACGTACACGTATAACCTAAATATCAGCTCGTCAGCGTATCTTTAAGTTATTCACGGGAAGAAAAAAAACGCCTTACATTTCAATTTTAATCATTTATTTTCGAACAAAAATCCAATGAACACTCATTTTTCCCAAAAGCAAAATTCAAGTACAGAAAGTACTTGGAACCAGTCTGAATATTAGATCGATCACTTCTTTTATTATTATTAAAATGATAAATTTTAAGCTCCTTTAAGATTACAGCTAAATTGAGATTTATTAACTAAAGAACAACGCCACACAGGAAGGTTCAGGCTGCTTCCTAAATATGAGAGTTTTCTGCTTTTCTTTGTCTGAAAGTATCTGAAGTAAATCTGTTATCTTCAGGTTTTGGACTGTTAGCTGACAAAATAAGCAATCAGACATCTTTAGGGTCCTTCATGACTCTTTATAGATGAAACCATTAATCATTAAATCAACAAAAGCATCACCGGATTAGTAATTGTTAGTTGGAGCCCTAATATTTACTGTATAATAGAAATTTCAGGTATTTTATGATGCAAAAGTTAAAAAAAATAAAAATAAAAATGGATAAAAATACTTGAAAGCAGGACTTTTACTTGCAGAGGAGTATTTTTACTGTGTGGTATTTGTACTTTTACTTCAGGGAAGGATCTGAAAACTTCTTCCACATGTTTGGAGTTTGTTTACATCAGAAACAGATGAAAATATTTCTGGACCTGCACTTGAAGAAATTCTGTGTGACAGAGCAGACCATTCAAGTGAAAGAGAGAGTGTGTGTGTGTGTGTGTGTGTGTGTGTGTGTGTGTGTGTGTGTGTGTGTGTGTGTGTGTGTGTGTGTGTGTGTGTGTGTGTGTGTGTGTGTGTGTGTGTGTGTGTGTGTGTGTGTGTGTGTGTGTGTGTGCCTGCGTAAGAGGGTCCTGCCCCATGTCCTGTCAGATTTCACACCATCTGGTCTCAGAGCCGTCGGGAACAAAGCTTCGTCTCCACTGACCGACTCCATATAAATAACAGCGAGCAAATGCATCATGGGAAAAAAAAAAAAAAAAAAAGGACAAAGCTGGACTGCTCCTCTGCGGGATATCTAAATGTTTTGGTTCTCGTTTTCTTTTGTTGCCATTTGTTCAAAAAAGTCATTCATAGTTCAGAAAATAATGAACTAATTTCAAATTTCCACCTCGATATTTACAGTGTTTTCACCTGTTTGCTAAGAAACAGCAGCTCCAGCTACTTGTTCTGTAGATCAGAGCCTTTTATGAAGCTTATTTATTCAACTGAAACCATCCGAAGTACTTTTTGTTAGTTTGTATTAGTTTAAGCTGCAGCATTAAAAAAAAAAAAGGCCAGTAATCGTCCATCTGATCCGATCCATCAAATATTTAATAAAAGAACACGAGCGAGGTGGAAAGACACCGACCTTGGCCAGGAAGCGTTTGAGCGCCGGGTACGGAGCGATCGCGTCCAGGAAGGGAGGCACGAGCTTCCGAAAGCGAGGCGTTGTTATGCCAACCAAGAACGTCCCGCGATCGCCGAGGCGGATGTTGTCGGGGTAACCGATCATGTTGTCCAGGGTGACCTCCTTGGTGCCGGCCTTCGGGCCCTTCAGCCAAAATCTGGGAGAAGACAGACAGTCAAGTAATTATGCTCTCTGTGTGTGTGTGTGTGTACTTGTATTACCCATGAAGTGGGGACATTAACGTGTTTACAGTCAACGTGGGGACTCGACTTCTTTTGGGGACAAAATCAACGTAATTATCAAACTTAAAAAGGTGAAGACCTGATTTAAGTTTAAATTAACTTAAATGTCCTCAGAAGTGATTAAATAAAACCGTGTGTGTGTTTTGAGGCCAAAAATCAAAGTAAATGATCAAAATCCAAGTGTGAAGACTCGATTTAAGTTTAAGAGTGTAATCCAAAAAACATCCAAAAAACATGCACCTCAGGTCAGGTTACCTGGCGCCGCGCTAGTGGCAGCCTGCTGCAGCAGCTCCCCCCTGAGAGCCCCCCTGCTGTAGTGAAGACATTTCCCCTCAGGGATTAATAAAGTGAAATAAAAAATAAAAAAAATAAATTAAAAAAAATGTCCTCAGAAGTGATTAAATAAAAGTGTATCCATGTTTTTCTGCACTTATGAGGACCAAAAAAAAAAAAATATATATATATTTATGAGGACAATTACGTTGTGAGGCTGGAGAACGCATTATGTCAACGATAGTCCTCAGAAAGACAGAGAGAGAGTGTGTGTGTGTGTGTGTGTGCGTGTGTGTGTGTGTGTACCTCAGTATGCGTCCGATGCTGGTCTCGGCCAGCAGCAGGAAGTCCTCGTCGGGCGACAGGACGATGCCGTTGGGCATGTAGAGCGAGTCCAGCAGCACCGACACGCTTCCTGTCCGAGGGTCGTAGGAGAGGAGACGGCCGAGGCTGTTCAGCTCGATCACCTGAAACATCCAACGGATCGATCAGCCTCGTTTGCGCAACTTCCTGTTCAGCGAAGCGCCGCACAGATTTGATCAGTCGTTGAGCTCCTCGTAGTTTAGTCAGCGTCAGCGTTCAACGCGCATTTGTGTCTTTGTTTTTTTTTAGACTCCCCTGAAGTGGCTCGATTCGTGAGTGTAATTTTTTTTTTTTCAACTGGGAACCAATGAGACGTCGGCGTCCTTTTTCAGCCAATCACATGACTGTGGATTTGAGTGATTTTTGGCAAATTTATTTTGATACGACAATAAATATTTTCGGGTTCATCGAAAACAATTATTTTTGTGAAGCGAGTCATTTATAAATGAATGCAGAAATATATTTTTGAATCTGTCTGTGTGCTTTCATTGATTTTTTTTTTTACACTGATGTGACTCCATATAAATCCTCCAAACACTGAAAACCACTCAAAGTTTCATATTTTACCGACTTCCTGCTCATTTTTTCCGGAGCGTCGGCTTCACATGTCAGCAGGCGTTTGTTTACATGCGTCAACCAGGAATTTAAGATTTCATATTTAAAAATCAGTTCTGCTAAAAATCTGCGTGCGATTAATGAGACTTTCGAGATGCATCTTTGAGACTCGGCAGCACTGAATGGACTCTCTCTGTTTTTGGCAGACCGGTTCTGTTTTTCGGTGGACGGGTGAGAAGAACCAGGCTGAGTGTCCTCCCGTGTGTGTTTTGGAGGCCGGTGGTTGCCAAGCAACTGAATAAAATAAAAAAAAACAACTCAATGAAACCTGCTTGTATCAGCTTTCCTCTGCAGGATTATGTGTGAAAAGACCAAACAGCTGCTATTTAACTTCCCATCAACCTTCGTTTCCACTCTTTCAGACGCTTCCTGGTGTTTTTTTTTTGTTAGTTTTTTTCACAGCTGATTAACAATCCGCTCGCGTGTCTTTTCTTTCACCTCCAGTTTGACGTGTCTTCGTCCCCACCGACTGGACGAGTCGGTGAAATAAATGATCCCGGTTCGTGAGGAGATCTCCAGGCCGTTCAGGAAGGCGAAGGGAACGCCGTCGGCGCCTGACGGGACCAAAGGAAAAAAAAAAAAAAAAGGAGTCGTTAGATATTAGCAAATTAGATGAAACTTTTCGGCTTTGTCCACCACAACAAGCACACTGTTACCCTCCGAGTTCGCCAGCAGCAAAGTCTTCTCTCCGGTTTCGGGGTCGACGCTGTGCAGCCCGAGGTACGAGTCGGCGACGATCAGCTGACCGGCGCGGTCCAGACGAACGCCGTGAGGACGACCGCACACGGGCTCGTAGTCCGTGCTGCTGCCTGCGCACACACACACACACACACACACACACACACACACACACACACACACACACACACACACACACAAGAGCATTTTATAAGCTTTTTGTTTTAGCTCAAAGACGCTGATCTGCGAACAGAAGAAGAAGAAACAGACGAATTAAAAATACGAACCACATTCAGGGAGATTCTGTCCCATCTGTGTGATGAAGGTGAGGCTGTCGTCAGGACCGATCCTCCACAGCTTCCCGTCCACGGTCCCCGTGTACACATTACCTGAAACACACACACACACACACACACACACATATAGTTTTATTCATTATTATTATTATTATAAATTACAGATTTATTACTAATGTGCAGAAAACAATATCACATATCAATATAACAATGTCCACTCACTGTCCTCATCAGCAGTGAAGGATTCTGGTCCGCGTAGTTTCCCGGCGAACAGCCGGCGGCCCCCCTGCAGACGGGTGTTGACGGCCAGCGGCCCCTCGAGGGCCGGTGGAGGCCCCTTCAGCCTGAGGACACAGGGAACAGTTACACAGAGGTACATTTATCTATATATCTTATCTATTATTCCCTTTTGGTGAACATGAATTTTAAATTATTTATCATGTTTTTACAGTCTGTGACTGATAAACGGTGTAAATTTGGACATTTTTCAGTTGTTTGGTGGTAGAAAAAAAATAAAATAAAAACCTGTCTCCACTTACACATGCGGTTTGGGGTCGATGGGAGACGGCAGCAGGTAAACTCCAACGGTCGCAGCCAGCAGCGCCACAAGCAGCGATCTCCTCCCCAACCTGAGCGGAGAGGAAACACAACTCTGGAAACTTCACACACACGAAGACACAGTGAAGAACCTCTCTGTTGACCTCAGAGCGGGTTATATATTAAAAAAAAAAAAAAAAGTAATACATGTAATATAAATTCAAGACTCCTTTAAATAAATAAACTGAAATCCTTAACTTTGCATTGGTGGATGCAGCAGGGTTTTTTTTTTTTCCACAACAAAACTGTGAAGGCAGAATTTATTTGCAATCCAAATAATATTATTCTCAGTTCATTTTTTTTTTTTTTTTTTTACTCACCAACTTCATTTTTGATTGCGGTGCGATAATATTTGCATAATAAAGACACAAAGACCTGCAGTTGAAAAGGCAGCAGTGTGTCGTGTCAAACTTTGACTTTGCATAATGTGTTTGAGCAGGAACAGACTGTGAACAAAGCTGCTTCCATTTCCTTTAAATGTAGAAAAGGAAAAACTCTAGACACCGATTCTTCCTGTCTGAAGTTTAAAATAAATGTGACGTCCAAATCAGCCAGAAGTTCCGGCATGACATTTAGTCGCTTTGCATTAAGGAGAGATCCCGGAGGCTGAGGGAGGAAGTTGCGCAACCAAAATCCATTCATTTAGAGTTGTTTATGCTTTACGGAGATTTTAATGAAGCTAAATAGTGGTTCCACCAATCAAAACTAACTTTACAGCCGTGCATCGTTAAATTGAAAAGACATTAAATGTCTATTACGTAACTTGTTTACTTTGTGTTTCTTGTTCAGAGTTGCAAAAGAGCGTTTATCAGCTCCGTTTTAGTGGAGTAATGACACATCTGGTGTCTCGGAGTTGAAGAAGGACATGTGCTGCCTGCTGGTGATAAGAGTTGGAGAACATAAGCAGTAAAAATAAATATGAACTGATATTAATGATTCCCCAGTGGGGAAGCACATAATAATGAGTAGTTTATCAGCTGAACAAGGCGACCACCGTGAAACCAAGGCAAGCTGACAAAGCAGCTGATCAATTCATATTTAATTTATTTGATTTACAGACTTATATATATATATATATAAAACACTCTTTCCACAAAAATATTTTTCAATGCACCCAAAAATATCTAATGTTATATATAAATCTCCTAAAACGGCTTCAATTAATACTTAAATACCACTTTACATTTGTGAATGTTTTGGTTTACATTCATTGATGTTGACACTGATTTCACTCCATAGGTGATTGGTATCTTTTAATATTTAAAACAAAACTTAATTTATTATATAAATGGATGTTTTTCTTCAACATTTTTGTACAATAATAAGTATTTTTGGGGTAATATCTCTTTGTGTGCGTTCATTGATAGCGACAGTAATCTGACTCCATACACACCTGGCACCTTGCAAAAAAAAACCAACAACCTCTATTCAAATATCCACACGCTTTATTCTCTCTTTGAGCCCGCATTTATTCTAATCTATAACGTATATATATTTTACAGAGTCTTAGATAATGAAGGTTTGGATGTGAGGTAACATTTCACCTTTAACCAGTTTCTTAACGACCCTTCAGCTGTGTGTTCACAGGAGCAACAGCTGGATCATTAAACGCTATAAAAATAAAAATAACTGCTTAAATATGAATATTATTAAAGCCGAAAACTAGTTTGACTCATTGAGGCTCCGAAAAAGAGTTTTGAATTGTTTTCCCGACCTCTCCTGCTTTCACGATAAACCAAGTGGTTTTAAACCGGCAGATTTGTTGACGCAGTTTGGCGACGCATGGGGAGCTCCCACACTCTGGGCTGCTGCGCGCGTTTAAAAACCACCAAGGAAGAAGTGAAAGTTTTTTTTTTTTTTTTTGCTGTGACCTGAAATGAAATAAAGCGTCAAACTTACATGGTTCAGTTGCGAGAGCGCGTCTCTTCCTCCTGCTGGATCAAATAGCTCGAGTTCAAATGGGTGTCAGCGCGAGCAGAAGCGCGCCCGTCAAGAGAAACAGAGTCGAAAAGTACATCCGGTGTGGACCTTCAGAATAAAAGCTGTGCTGAGGGCAAGGTCTGCACTTTAGTAAGATTTTGAGATAACGACAATAACTTAACATTTTGGACCTAATGTCTTCCTTATAGCCTAATAATGATTCATAATTAACATAAATATGTCAACAAAAAAGGCAAATAATATTAAGAATTTTATCACTATAAATCTATTATAGTCTGTACATCCAATCAATAAATTCTTATTTAAAAGGAAGTTGTAAATATTTATTTTATTCTTTTTTTTGTTCGTTTATTAATGTTATTATTAAATCATTTATTCCCTGTAACTAAGATTTGTTTCTACTTTTATTTTTTAAAGCTGCTAATTTGTTGGATTTTCCTTTGTGTCTTTTACTTACATGGTAAGAGTTAAAGCTCTTGAGGTAAATGCATCTTATTATTATCTAACGGTCACAAAAACCTGTTGGTCAAAACTTCTTCCACAAACATGGGACAGTGTCACGATTATGATTAAGCCTTTTACTTTGAAAGCGTTGTTGGCTTCCGGCATGGATTTGTTTTAGGCTCACTCCTGCAGCTTTACGGATGGTAAAGTTGAGTGTTTGGCTTGTGAGACAGCAGGAAAAGGAGGGGGACTCCCACTTCTCTGTCAGGTTATTCGAGTTGGGGTCAAACAGAGGACACGAGGAGGAGGAGGAGGAGGAGGAGGAGGAGGAGGAGCTGCATCCGCTCCAAACCTGCAGTTCAGCCAAAACACTGACACATGAAGCTGAACAGCAAAAACACAACAAAGACCTGACAGGTATACAAAAATAAAAATAAAAAATAGTAAAGATAAGGGGGCTCTACAGCTTAAACCACTTCAAAAAAAAATTCCAAGGCTTCGAAGTGTTTTAAAGCTTTAACAGCGAAAACTGACAGTTTAAGATGGAAATTCAGTCAAATAAATCTTAATATAGTTTATTTTGTTTGATTATTTCATGTTTTGATCAATTTGTGAAAAAAAAAAGCTTCCCGATTGTGTCTTGAAACACCAGTTTGTTTAACAAAAGTTTAAAACTCAAATACGTTGAGTTTACGATGACGTAAAACAAAAATAAAACATCAAATATTCAAAAATATGAGCCGGTGAAGTTTTGGGCATTTCGGAGCTTATTATGGTCTGCGATGAAAAACGAAACACGCAACGCTGGGTTTTTGTTTCAATGTCACCTTTTAATAGATGAAGGCCGCCCTGCGTGAGGAAAGGCCACGTTTGGTAACGATTCAACGAGAAATCCAAGAGATACCTACAAAAATAAACCTGCCTCCGGTAACCGTTCAGTCTTTAGTCTCTCTTCCACGTTTGTTTTCTGTCTGTCAAACTTTAGAAAAGGCACAGCTGTGGGGGTGGGTGGAGGGGGAGGGTGGAGGGGAGGAGACCGGGGGTGTGGGTGGTGTTAGCGATATTTATCCTTAAATTTCACGCTGCAGCTCGGGTCGGGTTCTTTCAGCCTCGAGTGTAAAACGACAGTCGACCTTTTGTTTTTCAGCTCACGTGCTTAAAAAGGAAGTCGTCGTCGTCGTCATGTGAGATAAACAACAACAACAACAACAACAAAACAGCATCATTGGAAAATAACATCAGTCGGTGGCGGAAGAGCGACACGCGGATCTTTTGGCATTTAAGATGGATTTTCAAAATAATTTTTTTGTTTGTTTTTTTAAAGTGCATTTTTTTTTTTTAGCACTTTCAATAGTTTTAACTGCCGATGAAGATCGTGTGAATCGACTGAAAGCTCCAGAAACTTTTTCGGCAGTTTTTTTTTTCTCAAACTGCAGTTTACAAGGTCAGAAAAGTAGTTTTTGTTTTTCTTAAACCACAACAAAGTAAATAAATGCTTTTATGGTATAATTCAAACTGTCATTTTGACACCATTTAATGCTAAAATGTATAATTTAAATTCAGCAACCAGGGGGCTCAAAAATTAAATCAGGCCGATCTTGTTACTAAGATGAAACTAAATATGTAAAAGTACATCAAAACTGTATTTTATTTGTGTTCAGCAAATTTGACCCCCCCCCCCAAAAAAAAAATGAAAAATTGCATCATCCAATGACTGAAAGCTGCAGAATATGTCTTGGAGGACTTAAAAAAAAAAAAAAAAAAAGGAAATATTCAGATTTGAGATGCATAAAATACAAATTTAAGATTTTGGTTAAGAAAGTTTGGTAAATCACTCCAGATAGTTTCTCCGTCAGTTGGCTGATTTCCTTAAAATCAGACAACAAAATTCAGCAAAACAGAATAATAAATCATATTATGGGAAGTGTTAAAGTTACACAGTTCAGCTAGTTTCACGAAAAATAAGTTTAAATGGTGTAAAATGACCGTTATCGGACGCTAGTGAAGATTGAACAGCATTAAAACAAATCTCTGATTACACGTCAGCTCTTCATACATCATCACTTCTTGCCCAAAACCTTTCTCTTAATAGATAAATCGAACAACGAGCCTGATTTACAATCACGAGCAGATCCAACAGCGTTTAAAAAAAAAAAAAAACATAGTTTGTTTTCATCTCGTCACCAAAAACCATTTTTCTAAATGTTGATTTCATATACAACAACGCATGCTTTAACGTTGAACAGCCGAGCATGTATCCGAAACAATCAAACGTTTCACAAAATTCTACGGAAGCCCGCTGAGACCAAAAAAAAAAAAAAAAAAAAAAAAAAAATTATTAAAAAAATAAAATGACCTTAACTTCTGTCACACTGTATTTCCATTTGTTAAAACAGAAAAACAACATAATTATGAGCGGACCTTAACGAATAAGATTATAGAGTATTAGATGTTAAAGTACAGAGATTGATGGCGGCGCAGATCAAAGAGGAGAAAAAGAACAATTTAAAACCCGTCTTCCCTGAATTTAAAAGTTAAAGTGCCCAAAATAAAATTTTATAATATTAGTCTGGTATGATGAGTTTTAACAGCTACAGTTGTTTATAAGATACACAAAACAACAACAACAACAACAACATGGCTTTATGATTCATTAACTGTTTCCATGCAGACTTCCGTATCACGTTCAATTATAATATAATGTATGGAAGCAACAAAGGGGCAATATTATTTGAATAAGTGACTTTAAAAGCAAGTGGATATATATATATATATATGTATATATATATATTTTAAAAACTCAGTAGTTAATCTCATGTTAATTACAATTTGAGCAACTTATTTTGTTTTTTTTAATCCCCAAAAAAATATTTGAACAACTGAACAGAAAATTCAGTTTTCTGAATTTGTAAACTCTTAAATAAAAAAACTGTAAATTGCCAACTGGAATTCAAACACGAATTCAGATAGACGGACCTGAGGTTTAAATATTTTATGCTATAAATCCATTTCAATTTCAACCTTTAGTACTTTTACGATTGCATTTCCAGAAAGTTTGACAACTTGTGAGAGATAGATTTGAACCAAAACAATGAAAAAATAAAAGAAGAAAAGGCCATGACATCATTTGTAAGTCTCTAATATGGATTATACTCCAAAACCACAGAATACTACATTTCCCATGATGCAACACCACTAAAACGCTCTCTTCTTCCAATGTCCAGAGTTTCTGAAACGACCAGGAGATCAGAGCATCCCATAAATGTCATAGTTTGGTATTCAGCGCTTTGTGAGATTCAAACTCTGCAGGTCTTTTGTTGCTTCCATATAAATTAACCCAGTGTTCGATAGTAGAATATAAACCAGGGTTAAAACCCCTTTAAATAAATCTCTAAACTACAGAATAAACTGTATGTTTTTTTTCCCTCCAGTGGGAGAGAAGCCTCTAATATATATATTTTTTTGCTCCAGGCAACACCACGAAAAAAAATATCTTTGGTTATAACAACAACAACAACAAAATTAAAATAAATCTATAAGGTAATCGATGCACGTTTGACACAGAAATGAGAGAATAGTTGCGGTATTTGACCACTAGATGGCGACGTTACACAGCAGTCTTCCACACGTCAGTTTGACTTCGTTCAGCGTCCTGCAGCTCAAACAACAAACATTACATGAATTTCTATGAATCTGATTTGTTGTTTTCTTTGTCCGAGTGATTGTGTTTGTCTGTTGTTTCCACAGTTGCAGCTACATCATTAAAAGAGCCTTTCATGAACCACAACTGCACAAAATCCTGTTAACTCTTCTACCTTCTTTTTTGCACTTGCTGATGCGTATCTTCAGTTTTCTTTTAGGGGGGAGGGTCCTTTCCATTCTTTACTCTCTCCCTGCATCTCTTTCTGTAATATCTCCCCCTCTCATTAATCCACAAACCAAAAGAACAAATCCGAGTTGTTGAGGAGGTCATATTTAAAATGAACGCCTGACGACAGACGCACTAAAAGACAATGCAGCCATTTGTCCTCCCGTTTTCTCTGCAGCTATCAGCACTTACAGACCTCCGTTTTCTCTCAGTTGTGGATGACAGGAGTTTTTATAAATGCAAAAACAAAAACAACAAAAAAAAACGAACACGCAGTTAATCACAGCGACTTGCGGTCGGAGGAAAACCCCGTCATTGTCCTCAAGGCCACGGTCACGCTGCTTCTCACAGTCTTTTCAAAAACACAACATTACCTTCCCCACTCTGGTTGGTTTTTTTTGTTTTGTTTTTGTCCTTCCTTCCTACATCTAAATGTTTCTTTTCTACTTCCTCTAAATCGTTCAGTTAACTTCCAGAAACCATTAAAAAGCTCCCTGCTCCCTCCGCTGACCAGCACGAGGTCAAAGGTCAGGGGGAGAGCAGGGGAGAGCAGGGGGGGGGGGGGGGAGAGGAGGTCTCCACTACTCGAATCACATCAGTCACTTCATCGCTTCATCGAAACTCTGCTGGTGGCGTGAAAAATGCAAAACAAAAGGCTTTAAATCCCACCAGTTTCTTCATCATCATCATCGTCACTCTCATCTTCACTCTGCACGACAATCGATCAACGCTTTTTACAGACACCAACCAAAGCTAAGCTACTTCCTGCCCTCACAAGCGTCCATGCGAGACTCTATTCTTTCTATTCTGTTCTACTCGTCTTTGATTACGTGTCGGTACCGGCAGTCGGAAAAGTTTACGTTTCCAGTTGCGTTAAACCTCAATTTCAACTCTTTTTTTAATTCTCCGTATCTTCGCATTCAACGAGATTCAGATCACGCCGATTTTTCTGGAGTCTCAAATGTGCCAACATTTTCAAAAAGAAGCCAAAGCTTAAAAAAAAATCATACGTTAAAATAAAAAGTAAATAAAGTTTATAAAACTCATTTAAATTTTTTTATTCTAGTTTTTATGGATAAAACGAGGTCTCATCAAGAAAATGATGATAATCAGATCCAAAGTGATTCGACACATTTTTTGACGGACGGAGAAATTATTAATTAAAAGTTTCTTTTATTTCTAGAAAATTAAATCATTGTTTTTTTTACTCAATTTCTTTTTAAAAAGCGTTGAATTTAGATTTTTGTTATGAAATTCACTGATGTGTCTGATCATTTCATTTAAAGTGTAAATATTACAGTAGTGGACAAACAGCTTGTGAGATTGAATATATATAAAAAAAAAAGCTAAATATATTAATGAATGGAACAAAACATAAAAAAGTTTAACATTATTATTGACTGATAAATATAAAGATCCTCTTTGATTAAACAGCGCAAATGGTGCAAATGTAATTAATCCATTTCTTCCTGTTTTTGTAAAATTCCTCTGAAGTTCCTTTTTATGTTGTTAAAATATATAAAAATGTATACAAAAAATATGATAAGCATATACATTTTGATTATTATTAATCATAAAAAAATGAATTAAAATGCATCTTTTGTTTGGCACACTTGAGACTCCATACACATCCATGCATGCTTCTTCCTGTTTTCTCTCTTTAGAAATATTTCTCAACTTTCCAGCTAATTCCAACAAAACGCGTCAATAATCAATACTTCCAGGTTGCTCTCTAATTTGAAGCCGATAAACTTCATATTTACTTATTGTCTGCGTATATTTACATACATCTAGCATAAGTCCGGATGAACTATTCTCTGTGTCTGTGTCAACAACCGGATTGTTGCTCCGCCTCTGTAAAAAATAAACAAAAATAAGAATTTTGTTTTTAAAAAGAAGGAAAACAAAAAACAAAAAAACAATAAAAAGCTTCACCCATATAAATTAAGAAAAAAAAAATATGTACAGACCTTTGAAACAAACAAATTAAATAAAACTAACTCAACATATGGCCTTGAGTTCTTTCACGAGTTTAAAGGATAAAAAATAAAAAAAATTAAAAAAAAGGTGGAGAAACAGGAAACTAATAAAATGCATAAATTATGTGACAGCAGGACAGAGTGAGAGAAGGAGAAGAAGAAGAAGAAGAAGAGAGGGATGGACGGAGAACAGCGGAGAGGATGAATGAATGAATGAATGAATGAATGAATGAATGAATGAATATGGCACAGGTGAGTGAATCTTTGGTGTTTGCAGGCAGACGAAGCGGTTTGAAGTCCGAGCTGAATCAAACTCCGGCAGCATCGATCCAAAACTTTGTCCATTCGTCCTTTTATTTGTCCTTCGCTTGCCGTCTCTCGGCTTTAAAAAAGATCATCCCTCCATCCGTCCGTGTCGTCCCTTCTTCCAGGCGCTGGATCCTCTCTTCTCATTCTGCGTTTGCATCCCTCCCTCCGTCAAACATGTTCACCCACTTCTTCTCCTCTTGAGGAGATTTAAAAAATTTAAAAAAAAAAAAAATTAAATAAAGGAATAAAAGATAAATCCTCCTCCGTGCCTCTAGGGGGCAGTAGTCCTGTTTCGTGGAGGGTTGAATCCTCTTAAGACGGCCCCCGGACCTCCCGCAGCGCCTCCTCCAGTCTCTGCCGGTAGGAGTCGTAGCGGCGAAGCACCGCCTCCTTCTGTTCCTCTTCCTCCTTGTCGAGGATCCGCAGGAAGTTACGCAGCTCGGGGATGGAGAAGGCGTCCCACTGCGGAGGAGGAAAACTTTAGTTACCAAAAAAATGATTTTAATGAGAATAATTTAATGAGAATAATGTTGGTTGACAATAAAATGGGTCTGAATGTTGCAACTCTTGCAGCTTCTCTTCTTTTGTTTTTCTTTTGAGTGAGCTGCGGATGTTGTTGTGTTTTGTTTCTGATGAACACGGTGTGAAATAATTTGGCAGAAATGAAACCAAAAGAAATAGAAAAGATGTAAAGTTGAAGCAGAACTGAGCCGAGGGCAGAAAAAAAGAAGAAAAGGAAAAGGAGGGGGAGGAAGAAGAAGAAGTGTGAGGCAACGGAGGAGATGGGAGGAAGAGGAAGAGTAGGTGAAGGATTAAGTTGAGTAAGGAGAACAGCAGGAAGAAAAAAAAAGTGAAAAGGTGAACACTGAAGTAAATACGAGAGAGAGAGAGAGAGAGCGAGAAGAGGAAGAGGAGGATGAAGAGGAGGCGGAGGAGAAGAAAAGGACGAGTCGGTGAAAAGAGAAGAAGAGGATGAAGGTGAAGAAATGAAGTCGGTTACCACGACTTCTCCGGTCTGCTGTTCTCTGAGGACGAAGCTGAGCGTGTCGTCGTCGGGTCCCGCGACCAGACGGAGGAACAGCGGCTGCTCGCCGTCCGCCAGCTTACACACATACACTGCAACACACACACACACACACACACACACACACACACACACACACACACACACACACACACACACACACACACACACAGAGAGAGAATCATTTAGTCTGTACAGTGTGTGCGTTCCATCAAAACCACATATGACATGCAGGAGGCCAACTCGGCCCTCTGCGTGTGTGTGTGTGTGTGTGTGTGTGTGTGTGTGTGTGTGTGTGTGTGTGTGTGTGTGTGTGTGTGTGTGTGTGTGTGTGTGTGCGTGTGCATATAAACAGACATGGCGGAGGATGAAAGGACGGGTGCGGCCCATTAACCACCAGCAATTTACAACAAAAAAAAACAACCCACACAGCGAGTGACGGACGTTGTTTGAGAAGTTACACAAGAATTTTGGAAGCCGACGGAAACGCAAGTATTTAAAGACACTACGAGTTGAACTAATTATATAACATCTCTCTTTTTCGCGATCATATCTCGGCTGGAGTCATTTGAATGTGGTTATTATGAAGCTGCGGTTTAAGATGACTGAAGGGTAACAACAGGAAATTAAAGCTCGTTTTTAATCGTTTTCAGGTTGTTTTCACCTGCTGGGAGAAAGTTCTGGTTTTAAGGGGCGGGGCTACGAGCCAGATTTATGACATCACAAAATTGACTCTATGTGCAAATTTGAGACCTCCGACGCACCGTGAAGTATGAAACTGTTAATTTTTTAAAAATCTATTTGTCTCTTCGTAGATTTTTTTTTTTACTAAGTTAGAAGGAGAAGATATCATTTGAAGTATTTTCATGTTTGAATACGTCTCTGAGGGGGATTTTTAAAGAGCAGAGATCTCCCTCCAAGTCTTGAGTGTGAATAAACTATTTCAGGCGGGGGAGTCATCACGTCGCCCTCCTCGACCTCAAACTGGAGTCACGTAGTCTCATCCTGAAACTGAAGGTCAAAGACATTTCTGCATATTTCAAAACCACGGTTACGTCGACAGACGCTTCTTATTTTACACGCAAGAAGCCGCACGCGTTTATTCAAACATTTTCATTCCGTCCGCGAACTCGTCTAGACGTCGTCTTTTATTAGTTTCACTGTCAAGTAACGAGCGTAAAATAAATAAAAAAAATAATAATAAAAACTGCTCTATAAAAGTTTGGGGGTTAAAATGAGTCACAGACTTCAAAACAGACGAACTCAGTTTTTTTTTCTTTTACAGTTTAAATTCATGTGAGAGTGTAAAATAAAAAAAATAAAAAATCTCTCCTCTTTACTTGGAGATGCTGAAAGATAATACGTGACAGCCGACGGCTCGGCAGCAGCTGTTGGTTCAGAGTGTGTGTGTGTGTGTGTGTGTGTGTGTGTGTGTGTGTGTGTGTGTGTGTGTGTGTGTGTGTGTGTGTGTTCCTGGGTATCCTTTGTGAGCTGTTGTAGTGGGGAGAGCCCTGTGGCATCCAACAGGAGGGCGAGGCCTCCACACCCACCCCCACCTCCACCCCCACCCCCACTATCAACGCTGTGTCGGTGCCAAAGCGTCGGCACGAGAGGAATTAACCGGCGTCTCCGGCCGTGTCACTTTCACTGGGGGAGTCGGCGGTGGGAGAGTCTTACCCTGCTCCTCCCGGCGGTAGCGCTTGTACAGGGCGTATTTAGCCGGGTTGTCGGCGACCGTGAACTTGTTCAGCAGGGCGACGATCACCTGCAGACGCACGAAAACAACACAAAAACACCAAGAAGTCACGTGTGAGACAATTGGTCCTGATGTGGGAAAGTAAGAAGGCGTAAAGTAGCATTTCATCTATTATTTTCTATACACGGTCTACGGTAGCTGTTCTGGCAGCAGACGTGTTGCTATGGTTACCCACAGTTTCATACGCACGGAGTAATAGTTCGGAGCTGCGGTCTGACAATAACTACGTCAGTTTACTTTAAAAAAAAAAAAAAAAAAAAAAGGGTTTCTTGTTTATCTTTTTAATTTATATTAAATCCAAAGCTATTTAAAAAAAAAATATTTCTCCCCTTGTCGTGTTTTTTTTTTTTTAAATATTGTTTTAAAGTATATTTTTTTGTTTTACATGAAGCCGTCAGTGAAACAATATTTTCTGAGGCCGAGATGTGCTGAAACTTCAACATCTCCTCCGTGTCATCAGATCCTAATTAACTTATTCAGCAGGCTGTGAAGTCCGGTGCGCTGACGTGTGTGTGCGTGTGTGTGTGTGTGTGTGTGTGTGTGTGTGTGTGTGTGTGTGTGTGTGTGTGTGTGTGTGTGCGTGTGCGTCGGCCACCTGTCTGACGGTGTTATTGGAGCTGACGTGGAGGGTGTTGTTGACTCCTCGGGGCAGATAGAAGGCCTCCCCCACCACGGCCTCCCCCGCCCTTCTCTGACCCCCCTGCACCGTCACGGGCCTCCGCAGATCCATCTGGACTTTGACGAAACCCGTGTACATGCCGGTCGCACCCTGAGAGGGACACAAGAGACACAGTTTCAGGACCATGTTACAATTTGGGATACAAAATACTGCCCATTTTTTTTACAGTATCAATATCCTACTCATTCATAAAGTCTGAATTTATTAAATGTATGTACATTTTTGACATTTTCTTTATTGTTGATTTATTCTACTGTATTTATTTAAAATGACGATGACAAATGAAAATAAATACATACTTTTGCAGCAGTGGCTATTGAATGGCTTTGATTTTTCATATAACCCGTCATATCACAACTTAAGGTTAAAATTGAAAAAAATAGTGACATAAAGCAGCGTTGACGCGGCACTTAAAACTAATAACCGCTGACGTGCGGAAAACATTTACCGACTTTGTATTTCATAAAAGAAGTTGATGCTTTTTGAATGGGAGTCTATTGGATTATGAGGGTGTTTTTGGAGCCAGCTCCCCTAGTGGCCGTCAGTGGTATTGCACTTTAAGGCACATCTGCATCGGTGCCCCTTTTCAGACACTTTTCAAACATTATGTCCATTTTTATAACCAATCTGTGCTCTTGACTAAATGAAGGCTGATAAAATAACAGTAAAAATTCACTCGATAAAGTGCTAAACGATCTGGAGACCAGTTCACCCACTGAACCCAGTGACTCCTGCAGGACAGATGGCCCCAGACGGAGGAAGAGCATCTTAATCTCATTACTCCATATGGGGCCTGTGAGAGTTCATGCGTGTGAAATAAGTAGACAAAAAAAAAAAATCTGTATAAAAAGAAGTATATAGAGAAATTATCAGCTCTACAGTTTGTGATAATTTGTCAATTAATCAGTTGACAGAAAATATGCAATCTAAATATGCTCCTATATTGATAATAACTGACAGTGAAGATCTTTAAGTAACCAATGTGGTTTTCGGAAAACAAAATCAACACATTAAAGACAAACGTAGGGTCTGAAATCTGTTTATATACTAAATAACTAGTGTAAAAATGAAAAATAATCCTTGTAATAATTAATTTAAGTGAGGAACAATGTATTTGATTAATTTCCCAGGTGTTCACTGATGTTTCCATGTACTTATTGTATTTAAAAAGTTTCTGAAAAGTAAACAATATCTTTCTTTTGATGTTGTATAATCAATCGTAAGAAACCTACATTTCCCCAACTTGTACAAAAACCTCTGCTTCACCTGTAACACTTAATTTCCACAGTGAACAAGACTTCAGGCACTGTTCGGGCTGCGAAGGGAAACGGTGAGGGGAGGGGAGGAGGGTAGGGGGGGGTAACAATAGCAGGAATAAGATCACACCGAGGTGATGTGAGCGCTGAGGAATGCTGGGAGCTGGAGGGAGTCGATGTCGAAACGCCAACGCCACCTCGGACGGTGAGATTTCCAAAGCTCGCACGACTCAGCAAGAGATCGCCCAGATTTAGACATTCAGCACATTGTCTCTTGTTTTCTGTGTGTGTGTGTGTGTGTGTGTGTGTGTGTGTGTGTGTGTGTGTGTGTGTGTGTGTGTGTGTGTGTGTGTGTGTGTGTGTGTTCCAGGCATGAAGTGTTTAAACTGGATCTGCTGGTTTTCAAACAAATGACAGAATATCTGCAGGATCAAGTGTACATAAAGACAGCACCGTCGGATATTTTGTCTATTTTTAAAAGAGAAACCAGCTCCAAGCAGAACACACAGTGTTTAACTGTGTGTGTGTGTGTGTGTGTGTGTGTGTGTGTGTGTGTGTGTGTGTGTGTGTGTGTGTGTGTGTGTGTGTGTGTGTGTGTGTGTGTGTGTGTGTGTGTTTCTGTTTGCTGCCTTTCACTGAACCAGATTTGAGGGTGTCTTAAACTGCACTGTAACTTTTATCCTATTTTTAGCTTTCTTAATGTTTTAATGACAGTTTTTAATGTTTTAATGACAGTTTTTAATGTTTTAATGACAGTTTTTAATGTTTTAATCACAGTTCTTAATTGTTTTTAAATGTCCTTTTCTTTTGATGTTTTTAATGGGTTTATGTGAAGCACGTGTGTGTGTGTGTGTGTGTGTGTGTGTGTGTGTGTGTGTGTGTGTGTGTGTGTGTGTGTGTGTGTGTGTGTGTGTGTGTGTGTGTGTGTGTGTGTGTGTGTGTGTGTGTGTGTGTGCTCCCCTCACCAGCGTCATTTTCAGGTGGTCTTTGGTCAGCGTGTTGTACTTCTCGATCTTCTGCCTGATTTCCTCCCTGCTGAACTCGGTCCGCAGCTCTCGCTCCTTCTCCACATCCTTCACAGGAGACAAGAGGAGAGGAGGAGGAGGAGGAGGAGAAGAAGAAGAAGAAACACGACAAGTCAGACGACATCATTGAAACAATACAGTTTCTGTTTGGACAATAGCGACGGGACACAAGAAGGAAGAGTTCCTTCTAAATGCAAAATCAACAGTCTGAAAATGGAGGGTTTCATTTCCTTTGTGAATGTTATTGTCAACCATCAATCAGTCCGTTACTTCTTGGAGCCGGTTATCCACGGTGTTGATTAAGATTTTCGTGGAGGGAGAAATCCCGACAAACTAATGAAAGACAGTAGCTTCATGATAAATCCAGCTCCAATGGTAACGAGGGATAATCCAATAAAAATTACGAATGCTTTACGAGCTTTAATTACTGAAGGAGCAGCATGTGAGTTACCGTCACGAGAACAAGTAGGTCTGCATCTTATAAAGGACCGGGTATCGTAAAAAAAAAAAAAAAATGCTTGGTCGCGGTTCCAGAAAGACACTTTTTTTTTTTTTTCTTTCAATCATATTTTTATATTTTAACAAAAACAAAAAACTACACGGCAGTTGGTTTTCATGCAGTTTAGAGGGGGGAGGGGGGGTGAAACCTACGTTGTGCCCTAAATGCCTCAAATGCAAACTATTTGCTGGATGCTATAATTTACAGATGTTCCCTAAACGCCTCATGTGCTATCAGTAGATCCAAGCTGAATTTGAAACCCAGTGCTTTGATCGATGTGGGCCGGCCGTCCAAATAGAGGCTGGTTTATGGTAAATGCTTATCGATAGTATTTAAAACGGAGCAAAAGTTATGAGTTTTAAAAGTTCAAACGGTTTTCCCCGAGTTAGCATTTAAATCTAAAACATGTCGAATCTAAACTAGAGTGTGTACAGTACAAAACAAAAACAAACCAACACTAACAAAACCTTTCTCCAGGAGGTAAGAAGTCTCCAATTCTTTCCCTTTCGGATAAAAAAAACATAACAAGAAGACAGTCGGGAAGCGGAGCAGCAGCTTTTTCACTGGTTTCATATATTTATGTACCGATGCTGTATGTCATTACACCGCGCTTCATAATACAAAAAGAGGATCATGGGGGTTTCCAACGTGGCCCACTCACATGGTAACGAGGGAGGAGAAAAACTAGTTGAGGTCACATCTGTTTGTTTTTATGTTACTGCACCGAGAGTCCCACATACAGTTCTCGTACGTATACGGTGGCACACTGGAAGAAAATATGTGTTGCGGCAAGCCAGGTGTCTGCTTCTAGGAAATTTACTGATGAAACCAAAGAACCTGAACGGCTCAAACAAAAATAAAAGGACTCACTGCTGGAGGATCAGCACATGACAAAAAAAACCAACAAAAAAAAACTTTTGAGGGTCTCATGCCGAGCGAGTGACTTCTAATTTTAGACACACACACACACACACACACACACACACACACACACACACACACACACACACACAAAAACGTCCCGCAGGAAGACGATACAACAAACCAAAACTCAGCAGCAGAAAAAAAAACCTGCGTTTCGAAGTGTTTTTTTCTTTTGAGTGACTCGGAGAGGACGCGGAGAGGACTGGGAGAGGACTCGGAGAGGACTCCTAGTCCTCCTAGTCATCTCCTAGTCCTCGATGACTCGGAGGACTAGGAGATGAGTCGGAGGACTAGGAGATGACTAGGAGGAGAGGACTCGGAGAGGACTAGGAGAGGCCGCCTAACCGATTCAAAACAGCCTGTGATGTGTGTCGCATGTGTTTTGTCGGGTCAGCCACTCCAGAGGCTTTTTACTGTGTGCGAGGACTGAAGAAGGCCACAGTCAGCACTTGAACGCAGCGGTTGTGTATAAATAACTGTAGGAGGCCGGGGGGTGGGGGTGGGGGGTGGAGGGGGGCAAAACCGATGTCAGCTGATAGAAGAAGGCTGGAGATAAAGACACATGTGTGCAGCGCAAGAGGCGCACATCTGGACATATGCTTTAACATCAAAGATAACTGACACACACACACACACACACACACACACACACACACACACACACGCGAGTTGATGACCAACCCTTCGGATGATTTAATCACCGTGTTACGAGGGCACACATCGGCGACTGCAGGAAAACACACGGTAAACTATAATTTAAGGCCACATGAAAACAGAAAATATGTCAGATAATCAGATTTAAAAGTCACTGCTGCTTTAAGAAATAGGAAATGACATCAACACATAACACTACAAATCTCATTTCTGTTTATTTTCCATGCAGTTTAGAGAGGGAGAGGGTAACCCGGGTTGTTCCCTGAACGCCTCACATGCCATCACTACAGCGTAACATGAAATGTGGTTTGAAAAGCGTGAAATAAAATTCATGTCAGATTTATTGAAGTTGAAAAATGTTATCAACGTGTCCGGATCTCCGAAGCAGAGGCTGTTTGTGCTGTATGAACGTAGTGTTTTAAAACCAAAACGTGTTCGCATGGAAGAAGCGATTAAAGTTTGGGACAAAATAACGAGCCTTTTTAAAAAAAAATTATATATTAGATCAAATCAAAGCAATTCAGTTGACGCCATGAAAGTATCGAAGTTTACTGCCCGAGTCATTTTCA